>NC_068931.1:24292500-24592500 GCF_023091745.1 Budorcas taxicolor
TTCATTTAAGAAGGCCTTCTTATCTCTCCTTGATATTCTCTAGAACTCTGCATTCAGATGGGTATAACTTTTGCTTTCTTCTTTGCCTTCTGCTTCTCTTATCTCCTCAGCTATTTGTAAAGACTCCTCAGAGAATCACTTTGCCTTCTTGCATTTCTTTTTCTTTGGGGTGGTTTTGGTCATTGCCTCCTGTACAGTATTACTAACCTCTGTCCATAGTTTCTTAGGAACTCTGTCTACAAGATATAGCCCCTTGATTCTATTCATCACCTCCACTGTAGAATCACAAGGGATGTGTTTAGGTCATCTCTGAATAGCCTAATGGTTTTCCCTACTTTCTTCAATTTAAGCCTGAGTTTTGCAATAAGGAACTCATAATCTGAGCCATAGTCAGCTTCGGGTCTTGTTTATTGACTGAATAGAGTTTCTATATGATCTGCAAAGGACATAATCGATCTGATTTTGGTATTGATCATCTGTTGTTGACCATATGTAGAGTTATCTCTTGGGCTGTTAGAAAAGGGTGTTTGCTATGACTGGTGTGTTCTCTAGACAAAACTCTGTTAGCCTTTGCCCTGCTTCATTTTGTACTCCAAGGCCAAACTTGTTTGCTATTCCTGCTTTCTCTTGACTTCCTACTTTTGCATTCTAATCCCCTATGACATTCTTCTTTTTCCAGTTGTTTCAGGTATAAAATTAGGTTGTCTATTTAATGTTTTTTCTTGTTTCTTGAGGGAGGATTGTATTGCTATAAATTTCCCTCTTAGAACTGCTTTCACTGCATCCCACAGGTTTTGAGTTTTAGAGTTCATTGTCATTTGTTTCTAGAAATTTTATTTCCTTTTTGATTTCTCCAGTAACTTGTTGGTTATTTAGAAATGTGTTGTTTAATCTCCATGTGTTTGTATTTCTTACAATTTTTTTTCTTGTAATTGATATCTAGTCTCATGGCATTGTGTTCTGAGATGTTTGATATGATATCAATTTTCTTTAATTTACCAAGGTTTGACTTGTGACCCAAGATGTGGTTTATCCTGGAGAAAGTTTCATGTGCATTTGAGAAGACAGTGTATTCTTCTGCATTTGGATGGAATGTCCTGAAGATTTAAATGAGATCCATTTCATCTAATGTATCATTTAAAACTTGTGTTTCCTTATTAATTTTCTGTTTTGATGATCTTTCCATCAGTGTGAATGGGGCCTACTATTATTGTGTTACTGTCCATTTCTCCTTTTATGTCTGTTAGTGTTTGTCTTATGTATTTAGGTGCTTCTATGTTGGGTGCATAGATATTTACAATTGTTATGTCTTCCTCTTGGATTGATCCCTTGATCATTATGTAGTGTCCTTCCTTACCTCTTGTAATCTTCTTTATTTTAAGGTCTATTTTGTCTGATATGAAGATTGCTACTCCAGCTTTCTTTTGCTTCCCATTTGTATGGAATGTATTTTCTATCCTCTCACTTTCAGTCTATATGTGTCTTTAGGTCTGAACTGTGTTTCTAGTAGACAGCATATATATGTGTTTTGTTTTTGTATCCATTCAGTCAGTCTGTGTCTTTTGGTTGGAGCATTTAGTCTATTTACATTTAAAGTAATTATTAATATATATGTTCCTATTGCCGTTTTCTTAATTGTCTGGGGGTTGTTTTTGTAGATCTTTTTTCTTCTATTGTACTTCTTAACTATATAAGTCCCCTCAACATTTGTTGTAAAGCTGGTTTGGTGGTACTGAATTCTCTTACCTTTTGCTTGTTGAAAAGCTTTTTATTTCTCCATCAATTTTGAGATCCTTGCCAGGTACAGTGATCTTGGTTGTAGACTTTTCCCTTTCAGGACCTTAAATATATCCTGCCATTCCCTTCTGGCCTGCAGAATTTCTGCTGAAAGATAAGCTATTAAGTGTATGGGGTTTCCCTTGTATGTTACTTGTTGCTTCTCCCTTTCTGCTTTTAATATTCTTTCTTTATGCTTAGTCTTTGTTAGTTTGATTAGTATGGGTCTTGGCGTGTTTCCTTGGATTTATCCCCTATGATTAAAAGGACATCATTTTTTGACATTAGTTATAGAAGTTGATGTAGGTCTTCATAGAATAGGTCAACTTCAGCTTCTTCTGCATCAGTGGCTGGGGCATAGACTGATTACTGTGATGCTGAATGATTTGCCTTGGAAATGAACCAAGATCATTTTGTCATTTTTGAGACTGCATGCAGTACTGAATTTCAGACTCTTTTGTTGACTATGAGGGCTACTCCATTTCTTCTAAGGAATTCTTACCTACAGTGATAGACATAATCATCATCTGAATTAAATTCACCCTTTCCCATCCATTTTAGTTCAATGATTCCTAATATTTTGATGTTCAGTCTTGCCATCTGCTTGAACACATCCAATTTACCTTGATTTATGGACCTAATATTCCAGGTTTCTATGCAATGTTGATCTTTATAGCACTGGACTTTACCTTCACCACTAGAGCCATCCACTACAGAATGTTGTTTCTGCTTTGGCCCAGCCACTTCATTCTTTCTGGAGCTATTAGTAATTGCCCTCTGCTCTTCCCCAGTATCATATTGGACACCTACTGACCTGGGGGCTTATGTTCCAGGGTCATTTCTTTTTGTGTTTTTGTACTTTTTGCCTTTTCATTCATGGGGTTCTTGTGGCAAGAATGCTGAAGTGGTTTGACATTCCTTCTTCCAGTGGACTACATTTTGTCAAAATTCTCCACTTACGATCACTCTGTCTTGGGTGGACCTGCCAGGCATGGCTTATAGCTTCGTTGAATTATGTAAGCCCCTTCACCACAAGGCTGTGATCTGTGATGGGGGGGGGGGGGAGGGTGGAGTGTGTGTATGTTAAGGTTTCTACAACGTTAAAGAGTTGCATGAGGAACAATTAACAAAAAAGACTTCTTAGGAGACAAGCCGACTTAAATACCCCAAAGGTGGTTTTCATTTACAGAAGGGAAAAGTGAATCCAATAATCAATATGCCTAATGGCAGGTAGTTTCATCAAACCCTCCTTTAAAACCTTGAAACTATGTCATTTGGTTCTTCCCATAAAACTGGGTTGGGGTCATTTTAATTTTAATAAAACATGTGGAGATTGGCTATAAGAGAGAAGACTGAAATCCAGTTTCAGCAGTAACCAGCTGGTCTGAGAAAACCTCACACTTGCTTCTTAGCTTTGAAAAACTTAGGACACCATGAAGTCTATCTAGGTATAGCCCTTGTTTTGATAGCACATGCCCTAAATATCGAACCTAGGTTTGGTCGAACTGCAATTTTTCTTTGATGATCTTATGTCCCTTTAAGGCTAAAAGCTTTAGCAAGTGGATGCTGTATTTCCGTGAGGAGGCTTGAGAAGGAGAACAAAGAAGCAAATCATCCACATATTGCAACAAAATCAAGCCACTGGGGAATTTTATATCATTCAGATCAGCCGTCAGGATTTGCAAAAAACAAAAAGGACTCTCAATAAAACCCTGAAGCATTACTGTCCAGATGAATTGCTTTTCTTCCCAAGTGAAGGCAAAAAGATATTGGTGAGCTTTATCAAATGGAATACTAAAAAATGCATTGCATAATCAGTTACAGTAAAAAAAAAATTACTTCTGGTAATTCCCATGGATTTTAGTAATGTATGAGGTTTAGGAACAATAGGGTATTAAGGGATAACAATGTTATTGCTCAGAAGTCCTGGACAAACCTCCACCCTCAGCTTGTAAGTTTTCTCACCAGTGAAAGAGAATAGTTACAAAGACCAGTACAATGGATAATGAGGTCTTGACACTAGTAATCTCCTATAATGGGTTTCTTTACTTATAGGGTATTGATTAATTTGGGAAGAGGTTTTGAGAGACCTATTTGAATCTTGATGGTAGGTGCTCTGTGAGTTTGGCCAATATCAGTTAAAGACTGTGTCCATAAGAAAAATGATAGTGAATTCAATAGGGACAAATGATTGGTGTTTTCAGAATCTGCTCAGTATCATCAGAGATGGAACAAATAAAACATGTCAAAGCTTCATTTCATTCACCTGGTTGGTTACTTCGATAACTATCACCAGTTTCTAGAATCACTGTTCTCTTTTGGGATAAATTCCAGTATGATACCTCTCAAAGAATTCTTGGCCTAATAAATGAATCATGGATGGAGAAACTAAGGAGAAAAGAATGTGTCTATCTCAAAAAACTAAAACAAATGGGAATAGGATCAGAGACAGGAACTTCGTGAGGTTCATTTTAGCTATTTGAACTGTTTCAGTACTCTGAGGCAGGGGCTGCTTTATAGCAGTGGGGTTGAACATTGAGAGTGTGGCTCTGATATACATTAGGACTGAAAGAGATTCATCCACAATTGGAGAAATGTTTCTCTGAACTGATTTAGAGAGAAGACTAGAAAGAGCTCTTGTAGTTTCTCAGAGCCCTATCACCAAGAATTGGAAGGACACTGGAAAGTATAATAGGGGGCTAAAAAGTGACTAAAGTGCTTAAGTTTGTAAAAATCTCATTTTCAATGTCCTCTTTGCAATAATAGCAGAAACTAGGAGGGTTTGGGTTTCATTTAGGAGCCTTCATTTACTGGAGTTGATCAAGAGTTTCGGTGGTCCTCCTTTGCGATAAATCATCCAGGCTGGGAGTGGCTGATTTGCCAGATTAACTTAGTCAGAGTACACACAGTTTCCTATTCCATCCTGGTCTTTTTTACTAGAAGGAAAAGGCCATGGTTCAGTCCATTAATAAACATAACAATTAAAAGCTACCCAATTGTTTCCTTAAAAACTCTCTGAAGTGGATTGTAATATTCATGAACAGGATCATGAGATTTTTGCCTGAAAGCCTGAATTTTGTTCCAATCAACAGGCTCTTGAAAAGCCCTCAGAAGTGCTCAATAATGGAGCCTACTGCTGCTGCTGCTGCTAAGTCACTTCCGTTGTGTCCGACCCTGTGTGACCCCATAGACGGCAGCCCACCTGGCTCCTCTGTCCCTGGGATTCTCAAGGCAAGAACACTGGAGTGGGTTACCATTGCCTTCTCCAATAATGGAGCCTAGTCATATAATAATTCATGGGCTGGTCTCCCAGTTGTAATTTGAGCAACCTCTCAGGGTTTTCCCAATTAGCAGCTGTCATCCAATGCTAGGCCTGACTTTCACCAAGTATATGAACCAGCCAATATAAGTGAAGGAAAGCAGACTGATAAAGTTTGAATGACTATATTAAAATTCTCATCAGATCTGGGAAGATCTTCGGTTACTTTGGGAAAATCTTTGACGATGGCTCATGGTTCAGCTTGAGTCCACGGGATACAAGAAATTAAGGGTTTCCCTTCTGGATCCCCATAAGGCTTAATTTTAAAGGGGCAGGTTCTGACAAGTTCAGAGGAAAAGTGAGTGGAAAAGAGTTTCTGAGAGAAAGTGAAGTTTGACAAGATAATTAGCTTGGGGAAGTTGAGGTTTAGAGAAGGTGTAGATAGCAGGGAAGGGAAGGAGAAAGAGGGAGCCAGAGGTGAGTCTGAGGGCAAGGAGCTGAGGAAGAGACTCAAGATGGTGAGGGAGGCACAACCTGAGATAGAGAAGCCAAGGAAAAAGAACTTGCAGCCTTGGGGTCAATTTTATTTTCCTTTAATAGTTTGCTTGCCTCAGTTAATCTCAAAATCTTTTGCAGAAAGGCAATTGTAGGTTCCTGATGACATTGGGAAGCTTTGAAAAACCAACTGAAATAAGCATCCCACTCAGTCCTGGAAATGTTTGAGCTTCTGAAGTCCAATTCGGTTTTAAGGAAACTAAGTTTGTGCATTTCAAAAATTTCCCATAATGGCTATTGATATTCTAAATTATGTTTGGTCTCCTTTGTCCATTTTGTTGAAAGCACTCATCAGGAACGACTGCAGCTTTTAAAAATAAAATCGGCCAAGTCCCCGTAGGGGAGCACCCTTAAAATATTTATATAACTTGGATCTCTTTTCTCAGATAGTTTTCTCTAAAGAACAATTTTCAAATAGCTCAAATAATTTATAGCTCAAACAGCTCAATTCAAACCAGCTAATCTCAGCCAGTTCTACAGAGACAGCTTGGTCCTGGAGAAGTCAGGCTAAAGGCTTTTTTCCCAGCCAGTTTTCAGAGAATAGTCCTATCCAAAATTATAGGCAAAGGCTGAAAAACAGGCACAGATTCAGAGAAGTAGCCCCTGCTCCAGAAGGAAAGAGTGAAAAGCATTTTCAGACAGCTTTGGTTGAAACAGTCTGATTTCAAAATCAGACCAAAGTGCCAAATGAATACTTGCCTACAGAACAAGGCCTTACCTAGAAAAATAAAACCTTATAATAGATCCCAAACAAAGCTGGAGAGTTCCAGAAGCAGAGGGTGGAGCTTGGATCCAAAAGAAAGAGGTACCTTCAAAATCCAGGGCTGGAGAGACAAGCTGTGAGCAGCAATAGGCTCAATTGTGAGTACCAGGCCTGTGTTCTCACTGGGTTCAGAGCTGTCGGGGGTCTTCTCCACCCCTTGCAAATGTAGACCTAAAACAAACAGCCTGCTGGGTATGTCTCTAGCAAAGATGAGTTTATTTGGGATCAGTAGAAATTTACAGTTTGGAATCTACAACCATGACAAGTGAAAGTGAAAGTGTTAGTCACTCAGTCACGTCCAACTCTTTGCGACCCCACCAGACTCCTCTGTCTGTGGGATTCTCCAGGCAAGATTGCTGGAGTGGGTTTCCATTCCTTTCTCCAGGGGAATCGTCCCCACCCAGGGATCAAACCCAGTCTCCTGCATGCAGACAGTATCTTTACTGACTTAGCCATCAGGGAAGCCTTGGTGACAAGCTACAGGTTAGCTGCCGCTGCATAGCAAAGAAAAAAGAACACTTATATAGAGAGGGAAAGGGAGGTGGGATGTTTTTAGTAAACAAAGAGTGCATGGCTTTTCATTGGCTGAGTCCTTGCAAGGAAGGAGGAGTCTTTCTTCTTCCCATTGGGCTCTGATATCATCCCAGGATGTGAGAGCTTCCCTTTCTGATCTCCCAACTCTGTTTAACTGAGGTTTGTGTCTGCTAATTTTTTGCAATTTAAAAATTGGCTTAACGTGTATACCTTATGTTAAGTACTCTTATCACAAAAATAATAATAACAACAAATAAAGAGGGCAAGGGGAAATGTATATAGTTGATATGTATATTTATGACAAACATTGTGATGGTTTCATGGTGTACATGTGTCTCCAAATCATTAACTGTTATGTATTAAATAGGAATAGCCTTTTGTGTGATGCTCATACTTTAATGAAGTGTATTTTAAAAAAATAACAATGTAATACAGCAAAAAAATGATAAGTTTGACTAATAAATATATTGGTTCTTTGGGAAACAACAGAATATTTACCTAATATAATGAACTTCTACCTAACGGTGGTAGACTTCTACTTAATTAATAAAGAAAATGGAGAAAACACAGACATACAAAGTAAGAAATGGCATAAAGGTAATAGCATTGAAATAGAAGAAGCATTTAATAAAATATTGAAAGAGGATTCTTTGAAAGCCTCTATGAAAATAAATTTGAAAGCCTTGTTTAAATTAATACATATAGAAAAATAACTGTTAACAAAACTGATCTTTTAGAGACAAACAGCTCAGCATATTAATTTCTGTAGAAGGAATTTTAAACATAACTAAGAAACTACTGTACAATAAAGGGCATCCCTAGTGGCTCAGTGGTAAAGAATCTGCCTGCCAATGCAGGAGATGCGGGTTCGATCCCTGGGTCGGGAAGATCCCCTGGAGAAGGAAATGGCAACCCACTCCAGTATTCTTGCTTGGGAACTCCCATGGACAGCGGAGCCTGGCGGGCTATAGTTAATGGGCTTGCAAAAGAGTCAGACATGACTTAGTGACTAAACAACAACAACTCTATAATAAAGCACCCAGTCCAGTCAGTTTCCCAAAAGAAACCTACAAACTTTTGAAGAACAGATAATCACAATGCCAAATGAAATGTTTTGAGTGGTAAATGAAGAAATACGTCCCAACTTTTTTTGAAGCTAGTTTAAAATCAATAATTAAACCAAATAAAGATAGCACAAAAAGTTACAAACCAGTAAATAGACGATCCATTACCCACTGTACGGCTTGGTGGTCTACAGTTGAAAGGGTTGTAAAAAGTCGGGCTGAATGACTGAATGACTAAATGTGTGCACACACACACACATGCGCACACACACACTTACACACACACGCATAATGAAAGGTAAGTGGTATTTATTTCAGGAAAGCAAGGTTGGTTATTTATGTAGATTAGATATAACTATAGACATCCCAGGGACAGGGGAGCCTGGTGGGCTGCCGTCTATGGGGTCGCACAGAGTCGGACACGACTGAAGCGACGTAGCAGCAGCAGCAGGACAGACATAGACATATGCCAGGTAAGAGAAGTAGTCCCACTCCCCCCTCTCTTGTCCCTCTGTTATTTAGTTATTCAACACTGTATTGGAGGTATTACCTAATGTAATTTGATAAAAGAAAGCAGTGAGACATCTGAATTAAAAAGAAGTAAAAATTCCCTATTAGCAAAGATACAATAGTATACCTAGAAAACATGAGAGAATCAATTTTCATATTGTCAAACACAAAAAATGAGTAAGGTAGCAAGGTATACAAATGATATTTAAAAAAATCAGATTTTCATATATATAAATAGCCACCTAGCAAAAATGTTAGCAAACACCTCATTTTTAATCACTAAATAAAATTAAAACACTTGGAAATTAATTTAACACATAATGAGCAAACCAAAATAGTCCTAAAAGGCACAAATGTAGATTTATACAAAGAAAACACATCCCTTTTCTTCAACAGAAGTCAACATCACAAAGATATCAGTTCTCCCTAAAGTAATTTTTAAACTTTATACAATTCTTTAAAATATTCTTAAATTCTTAAAATATTTAAAGCCAATAAACTAGTTTTTTGCAGCTAGAAAATTTGATATTAAATTTCATAGGAAAAATAATAATGTAAGAATAACAAGGAGAAAAACAGAGGAAAACCTGTAATAGACTTCACAAGATATTAAAACATGAAATTGCCCCCACAATGAAGGCAGTATAGTATTAACTCATAAACAGATATAACCAGTGTATAACAGAAATTTCAGAAATAGACCAAGGTACATATGTACAAATTAAGTGCATAACAAACATGGCATCACAAATCATTGGGCAAAGATAGGCTCTTTCTCAATGATGCTGAGATCAATGGCTAGCCATTTTAAAAAAGATGAAGATGATGATTCATATCAGACACTATATGTAAAAAAGAAATTCAAATGTATCAGGGATATCCATATAAAAAATACATACAAATAGAAAAGACAAGTAGTACAAGTTCCTCAAAAACTTGGGTGTAGAAAAGATTTTCTAATTATGACTCACAATCCAGATGTAATATTGAAAACTTTCCAAATTCTATTATATTAGAAAAAGCCAAACTTTTGAGTGATGAAAACACAGTGCTGCTGCTGCTGCTAAGTCGCTTCAGTCGTGTCCGACTCTGTGCGACCCCATAGACGGCAGCCCACCAGGCTCCCCTTTCCCTGGGATTCTCCAGGCAAGAACACTGGAGTGGCCAATAAAGCAATCTAAAAAACAAAGGAAACCGGAGAAAAACTTAAATGTACAGCAAAGTTAAAGGCTAGTATCCCTAATATATGGGCTTCCCTCATGGCTCAGATGGTAAAGATCTGCCTGCAATGCAGGAGGCCCACGTTCGATCCCTGGATTGGGAAGATCCCCTGGAGAAGGGAATGGCTACACACTCCAGTATTCTTGCCTGGAGAATTCCAGGGATAGAGGAGCCTCATGTGGTATAGTCTATAGGGTCACAAAGAGTCAGACACAACTGAGCAACTAACACACACACACACACATCCCTAATACATAAAGAACCACCAGCAGCTTCATAGTGACTGTCTAGAAGTACCAGAGCAATTATTCACTTTCTTTCTGAAACTTCCTTGTCATAATTATGCCTTTCATACAGAATCATTCATGTGGTAGTTTAAAAGAAAGCATACACTTCCACTATTTGAATTAAATATGAGTGTAGTACTAAACTCAGAATACAGAATGTAGCTGTAAATTCAGTGCTTCCGGCAAAATTGTCTTTTGGCAAATTGAACTCAGAATCATTTGATTGCAGAAGTCATATCCCCAGCCTGATTTTATGCTAATTGGCCAGATGATTCAGGTTTTAAAAACAAATTTCTTTGCTTCATCCCCTAATCAATTTACTGCTCTGTCTTTGAAGTTCTACTACACATTCTGGATGAATCCATGGGTAAATCCACCACAGTCTCTTTGACTAAATGGATGTTAATGAATACAATATCGAGCTTTTTGTTGGCTAAATTACCTCTAACAAGATATTTTTGAGTTAATTTAATGAAGTACACTAGGAAGTAAAGTAAGTGGCTTATTTTATTGAATGAGGCAAGTTGAAAGAGAATAAACACAATAAATACTGTAAGGTAAAAAAATACCATAATTTTATTGTCTACAAAGTGTTTTGAAATTCTTTAAATGAAAAGGTCACTGTTGTCATTAATCACTTTCTTCTATGTCTTATCTCCCTGAATATTGGATTGATACATTTATTTTATCTCTTGCTATTTGGGGGCTTCCCTGGAGGCTCATATGGTAAAGAATCTGGCTGCAATGCAGGAGACATGGGCCTGATCCCTGGGATGGGAAGATCCTTTGAAGAAAACGGCTACCCACTCCAGTATTCTTGGCTGGGAAATCCTATGGACAGGGGTGCCTGGCGGGCCACAGATTTTGTTCCAGGATGATTTCATGTTAACTATGTAAAACAAGTACATGATGTTACTATGTAACTTTGATAGATGTATCTGAATAGTAAAGTAGAAAAAGCTGCAATCTTTACTTGTATTAACTATAGAAATACTTGTGTTGTTTTCAAAATGTCATTAGAGATAAGAATTGCATGGCTATCTTTCCTACTTTTAGGAAATAGCTCTCACCCTAAATATGGGCATACTGATTTAAAGTTTACATAGCATTTGACATGTATTATCTCTTGATTCCTACAACAAACCTTCAAGATAAACAAAGAAGGATTTTCTGCATTTTTAGAGACAGGAAAACAAAGGAACTAAAAGAGGTTAAGGACATAAGATCATACTGCTGATATTGCTGAACTTTTCCTATAAACTAAAGGCTTCCCTGATGACTTAGACAGTAAAGAATCTGACTGCCATGTGAGAGACCTGGGTTCGATCCCTGAGTCGGGAAGATCCCCTGGAGAAGGGCATGGCAACCCACTCCAGTATTCTTGCCTGGAGAATTCCAGGGACAGAGGAGCCTGGCAGGCTACAGTCCATGAGGTAACAATGAGTTGGACAGGCCTGAGTGACAAACACTTTCTCAAGTGCTGCTATAAAAAATAAAGTTGATTTATTAACTGGTCTGGGGACAAGCTGTTGCTACATGCAGAAAACAATCAGTTCACACTGGCCTCTTTAATTTATATTCTACCATCTCCTTGCCAAATCAACAAATGCTACAGGGAAGAGTTTTCCTGATATTTCTACCACTGCTGAGCAGGGTTCAGCAGTGCATCAGTTGGAGTGCATTTGTACTTTCACCAAACATTATGAACTCTGAAGACAGATAAGAAACAGGGACACCCTCTGGGCAATCAGTCCAGAAACTTGTTGACTTGCCACAAACACATGCTGTACTATTGTGTTGAGCTGGAAGCAGTCATATACTTGCAAATGTCTAGCAACTGGCTCTCTAGGAAACCAGAAGTCCTGATTTGCAGGGTTTGCCATCTCTGTAAATATTCTCACCAAGGCTAATTTCAAACTTCAACATCACTGAACAGAGTTGGGAAGGGGTATGCCCCATCCAATCTCATCGGCAGATGTTATTCAGCCCCACCCAACACATCACTGGCTGAAGGTCACCATTAATTTCCATGTCTGAAGTGTAGCTTTTGGAAAAGAGGTTGTGGAGAATATACTTTTGTATTTAGATTAGATTCTGTATTTTACCTGGATCACTTGATATTTTCGCCTAATCCATAGCCAGCTTAAGACTGGGGGAATATAAAAGCACAGAGATGAATGTTTCCTACTCCCATTTTACCAGAAAACTTTCAGTAGAGCTCTGATGTAATGAGTCAACTAGGAATTTAGTCAAAATTGTACCACAGGAAATAAGATAGCCCACAGAATTCCAAAGGAGTGTATATTTTCTGAGTCTGAGTGAATAAAAGAGACCTTCTCTGTGTTTCACAAATAGGATTTCCCTCTTAAAAGTCAGAACTTCGTTGTGGTCATGGCAAAATATTAGACAAGTCAGGCATGCTCTCTGTTTTCTAGGGGTCTACAATCTACCTGGAAGAAGGACTTAAACATAAGTACCAATAATGTATGTCTTTAACAGCAAGCATTTTAAATCTATATAGCTTTGATGTAGTAAATCTCTAACTGCCTACTCACTTGACATCAATTTTTGAAGTCTGTTTCTTAAAAAAAAAAAATATTATTCATTTCGCTGCACCAGGTCTTAGTTGTGGCATGAGAGATCTTCGATCTTTGTTGCCAAATGCATGATCTTTAGTTGGGGCAGTGATCTTTACTGATCTTTACTGTTCCCCTACAAGGATCGAACCTGTAGCCCCCGCACTGGGAGCAGGGAGTCTTAGCCAGGGGCCATCAGGGACGCCCCTAATGTTTCTCAGTCTTTCTTTTCACACAGACCAATGAGTTACTTGTGATCCTTGGAATTAATTTAGGTTTTTCTCTGGAATTGATATGTTCAACATGTTTAATGAACACTAACAGTAGATTAGGCTGGCACATTGTTTCTGAATGATAACTTTGTGTGAACTGGAACACTGTTCCTTAACTCAACCAGTTATTAAAAATTGACTCTTCTCTGTCTGGATGATCCTGTGTGATGACAGTCCATAGCAATTCCAAATGGTTTTCCGGTGAGAGTTTTCCTGGAAGGTCTGGTGAATAAATCTGTTCTAAGTGACTATAGTCTCCACCTAGGAGGGCTGCCTTGTGTCAAATTATTGAGAAATAACCTTCAATGAGGAGCATTTATCCTACTCTTCAGTTATTCTATCTAGGTGACAATCTGGTTCCCTGCACTAACACCACCAAAAAGTAGAAGGCTAGAAACAAACAAAAATCTGTTGAAATATATAGGCTCTATTCTTAGAATTTCCGTTACAAAATTGTCGTTCAGTCGCTAAATCATGTCTGACTTTTTGCAACTCCATGGACTGTAACATGCCAGGCTCCTCTTCCCTCCACTATCTCCCAGGGTTTGCTCAAACTCATATCCATTGGGTTAGTGATGCCATTCAACCATCTCATCATCGGCTGCTCCATTCTCCTTTTGCCATCAATCTTATCCAGCATCAGGATCTTTTCCAGTGAGTCTGTTCTTCACATCAGGTGGCCAAATTATTGGAGCTACTGCTTCAGCATCAGTCCTTTCAATTAATATTTAGAGTTGATTTCCTTTAGGATTGACTGGTTTGATCCCCTCACAGTGCAAGGGACTCTCAAGAGTCTTTTCCAGCACCACAGTTCAAAAGCATCAATTCTTTGGTGCTCAGTGTTCTCTATGGTCCAACTCTCTCATTGGTACATGACTATTGGGAAAACCATTGCTTTAACGCTACGGATCTTTGTTGGCCAAGTGATGTCTCTGCTTTTTAGTACACTGTCTAGGTTTGTCAAAGCTTTCCTTCCAAGGAGCAAGCATCCTTTCATTTCATGGCTGTGGTCATCATCTGCAGTTATTTTGGAGACCTAGAAAATAAAATCTGTCACTTCTTATACTTTTTCTCCTTCATTTTTCCATGAAGTGATGGGACCAGATGGCATGAGCTTAGTTTTTTGAATGTTGAGTTTCAAGCCACCCTTCTTACTCTCCTTTTTCATCATCATCAAGAGGCTCTTTAGTTCCTCTTTGCTTTCCGCCATTAGAGTGGTATTATCTGCATATCTGAGGTGGTTGATATTTCTCCTGGCAGTCTTGATTCCAGCTTACAAAACTCCAGTTACAAACTTGGCCATGTTTAACTCATACATCAACGGTTTTCACAGTGAGGTTCCTGGAGTAGAAGTAGCAGCACATGGAAATAAATTCTCCACCACATCTGGTACCTACTGAATGAGAAATTCTATGGGTGGAACCCAGGAATTTATAAGCTCTCCAGATGATGCTGATGCAGGTTCAAGTTTGAAAATCACTCTTAGGACAAGTATCTTTAATATGCAAGGACTTTCTCCCCCTACTGGTTTAATGAATAAAATTCTAGAAAGATATATGGGCAATTACTTTTTTTTTTGACATTCTTTCCTTTTCAGTAATTTTTTTCTAATTTTTTTCTCTTAACCAAAATCTTCAAATACCGTTTACCTTTTGGTATTAACTTCTGTGATGGAATAAACTCATTCTATTGAGGAAAAGCTAACTGACCCCTCTAAGACTTCTAGACCACTTAAATTACATTTAATTCTACTTTAAAAACAGCATAAGTTGATTTGAATTTTAGGGCTTTTATAGAGAGGTGTTTATTTTGTAGTTAATAAAGGATGAGAGGACCGTTCCAGAAATTTCTGGTTGAACACTTTTATGTGAGGGAGTCTTTCAGGCTAAATTTAAGTCCCATAATTCCCCAGAATTGCCTGTAAGAGTCCAGGAATCTCTGGCAGAGGACTGGGTTAGTGGTGGCCTGCTGCAGGGCTGGGGGCACTGAGTGTAGCAGTGCATGCATGGGACCTTTTGAACGAGGTTGCCATTATCGTCATTACCTCCATCATAGTTTGGCCTCAGGTAAATAACAGGGAGGGAACACAGCCCCACCCACCAACAGAAAATTGGATTAGAGATTTATTGAACATGGCCCCTCCCATCATAACAAGACCCAATTTCCCCCTCAGTCAGTCTCTCCCATCAGGAAGCTTCCATAAGCCTCTTCTCCTTCTCCATCAGAGCTGAAAACCACAATCACAGGAAATTAACCAGTCTGATGACATGGACCACAGCCTGTCTAACTCAATGAAACTATGAGCCATGCCCTGTAGGGCCACCCAAGATGGGCGGGTCATGGCGGAGAGTTTTCACAAAATGTGGTCCACTGGAGAAGGGAATGGCAAACCACTTCAGTATTCTTGCCTTAAGAACCCCATGAACAGTATGAAAAGGCAAAAAGATAGGACACTGAAAAATGAACTCCCCAGGTTGGTTCAGTTCAGTTCAGTTCAGTTCAGTTCAGTCGCTCAGTCATGTCCAACTCTTTGCGACCCCATGAATCGCAGCACGCCAGGCCTCCCTGTCTTTCACCAACTCCCGGAGTTCACTCAGACTCATGTCCATCAAGTCGGTGATGCCATCCAGCCATCTCATCCTCTGTCGTCCCCTTCTCCTCCTGCCCCCAATCCCTCCCAACATCAGGGTCTTTTCCAATGAATCAACTCTTCGCATGAGGTGGCCAAAGTACTGGAGTTTCAGCTTTAGCATCAGTCTTTCAAATGAACACCCAGGACTGATCTCCTTTAGAATGGACTGGTTGGATCTCCTTGCAGTCCAAGGGACTCTCAAGAGTCTTCTCCAACACCACAGTTCAAAAGCATCAATTCTTTGGCACTCAGCTTTCTTCACAGTCCAACTCTCACATCCATACGTGACCACAGGAAAAACCATAGCCTTGACTAGATGGACCTTGGTAGGTGCCCAATATGTTACTGGAGATCAGTGGAGAAATAACTCCAGAATGAAGAGATGGAGCCAAAGCAAAAACAACACTCAGTTGTGGTGTTGGAAATAAAGTTAGATGCTGTAAACAGCAATATTGCATAGGAACCTGGAATGTTAGGTCCACGAATCAAGGCAAATCAGAAGTGGTCAAACAGGAGATGGCAAGAGTGAACATCGACATTTTAGAAATGGACTGGAATGGGTGCATTTAACTTAAATAACCATCATATCTACTACTGTGGGCAAGAATCCCTTAGAAGAAATGGAGGAGCCATCATAGTCAACAAAAGAGTCCAAAATGCAGTACTTGGATGCAATCTCAAAAATGATAGAATGGTCTCTGTTCGTTTCCAAGGTAAACCATTCAATATCACGGTAATCCAAGTCTATGCCCCGACCAATTATGCTGAAGAAGCTGAAGTTGAACAGTTCTATGAAGACCTACAAGACTTTTTAGAACTAACACCCAAAAAAGATGTCCTTTTCATTATAGGGGACTGGAATGCAAAAGTAGGAAGTCAAGAAACACCTGGAGTAACAGGCAAGTTTGGCCTTGGGGTACAGAATGAAGCAGGGCAAAGGCTAATAGAGTTTTGCCAAGAGAACGCACTGGCAAACACCCTCTTCCAACAACACAAGAGAAGACTCTATACATGGACATCACTAGATGGTCAATACTGAAATCAGATTGATTATATTCCTTGCAGCCAAAGAAGGAGAAGCTCTATACAGTCAGCAAAACCAAGAGAGGGAGCTGACTGTGGCACAGACCATGAACTCCATATTGCCAAATTCAGACTTACATTGAAGAAAGTAGGGTAAACCACTAGACCATTCAGGTATGACCTAAATCAAATCCCTTACAATTATACAGTGGGAGTAACAAGTAGATTCAAGGGATTATATCTGTTAGACAGAGTAGCTGAAGAACTATGCGTAGAGGTTCATGACATGGTATAAGAGGCAAGGATCAAGACCATCCTCAAGGGAAAAAAATGCAAAAAGGCAAAATGGTTGTCTGAGGAGGCCTTACAAATAGCTGAGAAAAGAAGAGAAGTGAAAGGCAAAGGAGAAAAGGAAAGATATACCATTTGAATGCAGAGTTCCAAAGAATAGCATGGAGAGATAAGAAAGCCTTGCTCAGCTATCAATGCAAAGAAATAGAGGAAAAGAACAGAATGGGAAAGACTAGAGATCTCTTCAGGAAAATTAGAGATACCAAGGGAACATTTCATGCAAAGATGGGCTCGATAAAGGACAGAAATGGTATGGACCTAACAGAAGCAGAAGATATTAAGAAGAGGTGGTAAGAATACACAAAGAACTATACAAAAAAGATCTTCATGACCCAGATAACCACGATGGTGTGATCACTCACCTAGAACCAGACGTCCTGGAATGTGAAGTCAAGTGGACCTTAGGAAGCATCACTACGAACAAAGCTAGTGGAGGTGATGGAATTCCAGTTGACCTATTTCAAATCCTAAAAGATGATGTTGTGAGAGTGCTGCACTCAATATGCCAGCAAATTTGGAAAACTCAGCAGCGGCCACAGGACTGGAAAAGGTCAGTTTTCATTCCAATCCCAAAGAAAGGCAACGCCAAAGAATGCTCAAACTACCACACAATTGCACTCATCTCACATGCTAGTAAAGTAATGCTCAAAATTCTCCAAGCCAGGCTTCAACAGTACGTGGACCGTGGACTTCCAGATGTTCAAGCCGGATTTAGAAAAGGCAGAGGAGCCAGAGATCAAATTACCAATATCCATTGGATCATCAAAAAAGCAAGAGAGTTCCAGAAAAATACCTACTTCAGCTTTATTGATTACACCAAAGCCTTTGAGTGTGTGGTCCACAACAAACTGTGGAAAATTCTTAAAGAGATAGGAATACCTGACCACCTGACCTGCCTCATGAGGAATCTGTATGCAGCTCAGGAAGCAACAGTTAGAACTGGACATGGAACACAGACAGGTTCCAAGTTGGGAAAGGAGTATGTCAAGGCTGTATATTGTCACCCTGCTTATTTAACTTCTATGCAAAGTACATCATGAAAACGCTGGGCTGGATGAAGCACAAGCTGGAATCAAGATTGCCAGGAGAAATATCAATAACCTCAGATATGCAGATGACACCACCCTTATGGCAGAAAGTGAAGAAGAACTAAAGAGCCTCTTGATGAAAGTAAAAGAGGAGAGTGAAAAAGTTGGCTTAAAACTCATCATTCAGAAAACTAAGATTATGGCATCTGGTCCCATCACTTCATGGGAAATAGATGGGGAAACAAGAAACAGTGACAGACTATTTTGGGGGGCTCCAAAATCTCTGCACATGGTGACTGGAGCCATTAAATCAAAAGACACTTGCTCCTTGGAAGAAAAGTATGACCAACCTAGACAGCTTATTAAAAAGCAGAGGTATTACTTTGCCACCAAAACTATGTCTAGTCAAAGCTATGGTTTTTTCAGTAGTCATGTATGGGTGTTAGTTTGGACTACAAAGAAAGCTGAGTGCCAAAGAATTGATGCTTTTGAACTGTGGTGTGGATAAGACTCTTGAGAGTCCCTTGGACTGCAAGGAGATCCAACCCATCCATCCTAAAGGATATCAGTCCTGAATATTCATTTGGAAGGACTGATGCTGAAGCTGAAGCTCCAATACTTTGGTCACCTGATGGGAAGTACTAACTCATTAGAAAAGACCCTGATACTGGGAAAGATTGAAGGCAGGCGGAGAAGGGGATGACAGATGTGAGATGGTTGAATGCCATCACCGACTCAATGGATATGAGCTTGAGTATACTCTAGGAGTTGGTGATGGACAGGGAGGCCTGGCATTGTGCAGTCCACGGTGGTGAAGTCGCTCAGTCGTGTCCGACTCTTTGAGACCCCATGGACTGTAGCCTACCAGGCTCCTCCGTCCATGGGATTCTCCAGGCAAGAATACTGGTGGGTTGCCATTTCCTTCTCCAGGGGATCTTCCCGACCCAGGGATCGAACCTAGGTCTCCCGCATTGGAGGCAGACTCTTTAACCTTTGAGCCACGAGGGAAGCCCTGGTGCAGTCCATGGGTTTGCAAATAGTCGGACATAATTGAGAGATTGAACTGAACTGAAGTCCCATAATGAATAGTGAACTCCTCTTTTTCCTTTTCTTCAGAATTAGTTCCCAAATATTTGAAACTGAAAGTAAAAGTTGCTCAGTTGTGTCTGACTCTTTGCAACCCCAGGGACTCTAGTCCATGGAATTCTAGAGTCTAGAATACTGGATTGGGTAGCCTTTCCCTTCTCCAGAGGATCTTCTGAACCCAGGGATCGAATCCAGGTCTCCTGCATTTCAGGTGGACTCTTCACCAGCTGAGGTACAAGCAAAGCCCAAGAATACTGGAGTGGGTAGCCTATCCAGGAATCAAACTAGGGTCTCCTGCATTGCAGGGGGATTCTTTAACAGCTGAGCGACCAGGGAAGCCCCATTGGGAAATTAATTTAGATGAAAACAGAACTCTGTTGCATGTGTGGTTAGCTGAAGATGGAGCTTTTCCTGAACACTAGCTTCATCTATGTAAGACAAGCCAGTCTCCACAATAACTCATAGAGTCAACAAAGCCCAGGTTCCCTAGGCCTTTCCTCCTTTCTCTTTTCCCAGATATGTTACTTCTTTGTTTCCTGCTTGAATTATTCCCCAAGCCACTTTTCTCTATTTTATCCCCAGTTAATTTTTATTTCCCACCTTCTTTCTTGTTCTGACCCTACTACATTTCATTCTCCTAGTTTTATCCTGGTTCCTTTGTCAGGAACACGGACTGGCTTCAATTACAGAAACCTTATATTTACTCTTTTAAGATTCATATTTGAAATCAACCTCCTTCACAGATAAGTACATTTTCTTTTTCTTTTTTTTTTTTTTTGCAAATGGACTACTGCTATTCAAAGAAACACTTACTGACATTAGAAATAAGATTATTGATTCTGGTTTCAGATAATCAAGAAAGTAAAAATCTTGCCCTATTGACAAAAAGATCTGCTGGATTTTCCCCCTTTGCTTACTTAATGGTTTATAACGTTTTAAAGGTAATTTTTTAAAGCCATAAAAGTTTAAAGCTATCCTCTAATGAGCTTCTACCCACTTCTTGTCATTTTGTTTATCATTCTTTACAAAGTACTGGTAATTGTTTACTTGTTTTTTTAAAAAACAGATTATTCAGAATATTTTGAAGGTCATAACATTCAAGAAATGCTGTAATTTCTACAGTTTTAATATGCAAATTAAAACTTCAAAATTTTCTGTTTTAATACCAGAATACCCTACAAATAATCACAATATTTCTGTCTACATTTTCTCAGGCAATGTAAATGTCACACATCTACCAGTTTTTAAGTTTGAAATACTATAAAAATATGAAACACTCACTTATCAGAACATGAATTCTTTGGTCCTTCGGTTTGTAGGTGCTCTTTTAATGTGCAAATATGTGGAAGATTATTCTACAGCTCTCTCCCATCTCAGAGGAGTTGGGAATTCTAGACACTTTGTTAGCATTCTTTAGATTTTGCATATCAACCTAATGCTTAATTCTCATTAATTTTGTTGAATAAATTCATTCTATCCTATGTTAAGTAAAGAGGCAGTGTGTTCATTTTAGTTTTTGTTGTCACTTGCATGAGCAAAAAGTAATATGAGCAAAAAATACATAAGAATTTAGTACAGATTTCATGACTGATTCAATTAAAGATATTTTTCAATTCCTAAATATTTTTACTTACTTTGAAGTATCTAAGTATTTAGATGTACTTATATACCACATATTTCCAAAGTTATTTTTGAAAAAATTAAAAACAGAAAAGTACAAGTATTATAGACAATTACATGCTGAAATTAATAAACACTAGCATTTTATTATTTGCTTCATAAGTATTAATAAAAGCAAAATTATAAGTACATTTAACATTTCCATTTCCAAAAACAAAAAAAAAGTCCATTGTCCATCATTCCCAATTCACTCATTATTATGAATTTTATATTTATTCTATCAGTTCTTATTTTATATTTCAACAAATATATGCACATCAATGAATACAATACAATTTGTAGCTCTTTCAAAAATTGTATGTAAATGGCATATTATTCAATCACTGTGCCGCTGGCTTTTAAAAAATTTATTGTGCTAAAAAATAGACCTATTTTATTCAGTTTATTACTGTACACGCTTCCATTCTGCTAATCTTCTATACTTTAAAACCTGTTTCTGTACTGACAGCATCTTTTTGCTGTTATAAACAGTTTTTCAGTGAACAACTTCATATCTGTCTGTTTATGACCTTGTTGGAGGTGTTTTTCTATTAGGGTAGACATCATGACAGTTGTTGGGTTATAGGGTATGGATATTTTCAACATGACTAGATTCCCTCAAAGTGTTGAACAAGGTGATTATACCAATGCACACTTCCACAATCTATGAACGAAGTTTCAGTTTCCTCATTTATTAGTCAATGTATAATCATAGTCGATGTAAAACGTTAGCATAATGAGTGAGAGATTTTCTTATAACATTAATTGCACTATTTCTGATACTCAGACGCTCTCTTTTGTGACTTCTCTATACATATTTTTATAGCATCCTTTGTCCTTTTCTTGTTTATCTACGTGAGAGCTTTATATATTTTAGATTTAAATAATATTTTTACTATGTTGCAAATATCTTTTGGTTGTTTATCTTTTAACTTTGATTATATATATATAACATCTTAATTATTAAAAATGTTAATTATAATGTCTCCTCTGATTGACCAAGAAGTATATCAATAATTTGTGTTCCAGTTCTCCTTGACTTACAGCTCTAATTAAATATTCAAGCTGAGAAGTAATATTTAACTTTTAAGAAAAACATATTTGGAAAACTGACCTCATTGGGAATATAATATAATTAGTATGTTTCTTTGATCAATGACATCAATGAGCTTTGAATTCTTAAAATATTTGGAACTATATGGTACGATTAAGGACTAGATTCCCAAAGTCGCTACATTTTGGCATTGAAAGCAGTCTGAGATCAACTTTTTCTGGTGTTACACAAGCTGGAACTAAAATCAAGAAAATGTAATGGCCCAAAACCCAGTATCTATGGGGACATTCAGCCAGAATCAATACCTATTTATGAACTATTTTGGAGTATTTTCCCTGAACCACAAAGCAACTCCAAGAACAAACAGATGTATTTCACGTTTCAGAATTAAAGTAACTGGTATTTTTAACTAGCATGTTTCCTTTCTTTCCAGAAATGAGTAACATCTGACAGTCAGTTCTCATATTTCAAGATAACACCAACTTTCTTTGTAATGGGGGAAGGTAAGAACATGACCTAGTTAGGTTCTTTTAAACAAGTGAAAGGGGCACAGGCACCACATATATTGCTCTTCCTGGTGACTCTGCTCGGCAGGTGGCAGCGACTGGAAACAAATCTAACTTGCAGAAGTTTTACCAATTCCAGCTCCTAGAAAATTGTTTTCACGTTCAGAGTAATTCTCTAGTTCTCATAGTAACCTGCACTAATCCCAGGTTTCTATGTGCCAAAGTTAAGTTTTAAACATTGTTCACAATATGGAGACTGTTGACCAGAGTAATTACAGTGTAATTATGTTTGTCGTGTGTTTCCAAGTTCCTATAACAGGAAAAGCAGTAAACATTGCAGATGCTTAACTACTTACTTTTACCTTTAGTGCAGCAACACCGTTCATTTTCATTTGCTTCAGGAATCAGTTTAACCATTCAGTTTTGTTGTTGCTTTCCAAGCAGAAAGAACCTGTGGTTGGCAAAGGGATTAAACAAATACAACTAAGAATACACCTTTGGATCAGTGTGCAGCTATTTTAAAGGGTAGCTGAAATGCTCTCAAACATAACCTGAGCTTTCTATTCCCTGAGTTGTTTGTAAGTAGGCATCCTTTCATCTTTCTGTGATAGTTCACCGTTTATTTACATCTTTTAATAGTACATTTTGTAGTTCTGACATCAAGGACTCTATGTTCTTTCCAGTTTGTTCAGTTTCGGATCAAAATAAAACTAGAGGGTATTAGAGGCAGGAAAAAAATTTAGTATTTTAATATTGTATTAGTGTACATAGGAGGCTTCCCTGGTGGCTCAGACAGTAAAGCGTCTGCCTGTAGTGCGGGAGACCCGGGTTCGATCCCTAGGTTGGGAAGATCCACTGGAGAAGGAAATGGTGACCCACTCCAGTACTCTTGCCTGGAAAATTCCATGGACTGAGGAGCCTGGTAGGCTACAGTCCGTGGGGTCGCAAAGAGTCGGACACGACTGAGCGCTTTCACTTCACTTCACTTCAGTGTACATAGGAAGGAAATCTACACCGCAAGCAAGTTTACATATGTGATACCTACAGCATGAAGCATGCTGAGTCTTAGAGGTCAGTTTGCGCCCCCCATAATATTCTCCAGTTGCCATGGCAATTACTTGTTCTCATTGGGTAACTGAGCGAATGGCCACATCTGTTCTTGCTGAGCTCTCTTTTACCCCCACGTAGCACAGAGCGTAGGGAATAGATTCACTTCTGAGTGCTCAAAGATTTACACGCATAACTGTCTCCACATCAAGGAGAGACCATAAATCTTAGGTCAGAAAGTCACACTTGTCCTCGAGTCCCTCCTTTTTTTCTGCTCAAAAGTTCTTCTGTTCTTATATAAACACAACTAAATATGCATGTATTCAATGGAAAAGGAGACGTAACATTCCCCTGAGGCAATAAAGCAATGTATATATATATTGAAGAAATGGCAACTTTTCCACAGGAACGATGATATCCTACAATTCAAAATAATAGTTTCTTTGGGATAAATTTGCATATTTTTTTCCTTTTTAAGCAAATATTTCTCGCTTTTTTTTTTTTGGTAAGTTCCATTGCCTTTATTTTATTTTTTAAAATTAATTAATTTATTTTAATTGGAGGCTAATTACAATATTGTAGTGGTTTTTGCCATACATTGATATGATTCAGCCATGAGTGTACATGTGTCCCCCATCCTGAACCCCCTCTCCCACCTCCCTCCCCATCCCATCCCTGGGGTCATCCCAGTGCACCAGCCCTGAGCACCCTGTCTCATGCATCGAACCTGGGCTAGCAATCTGTTTCACATATGAAAATATACATATTTCAATGCTATTCTCCCAAATCATCCCACCCTTGCTTTCTCCCACAGAGTCCAAAAGACTGTTGTTTACATCTGTGTCTCTTTTGCTGTCTTGCATATAGGGTCATCATTACCATCTTTCCATATATATGCATTAATGTACTATGCTGGTGTTTTTCTTTCTGACTTACTTCAGTCTGTATAATAGGCTCCAGTTTCATTCACCTCATTAGAACTGATTCAAATGTATTCTTTTTAATGGCTGAGTAATACTTCATTGTGTATATATGTTCTATAGCTTTCTTATCCATTTGTCTACTGATGGATGTCTAGGTTGCTTCCATGTCCTAGCTATTATAAACAGTGCTGTGACGAACATTGGGGTACATGTGTCTCTTTCAGTTCTGGTTTCCTCAGTGTGTATGCCCAACAGTGGGACTGTTAGGTCATATGGCAGTTCTACTTCCAGGTTTTTAAGGAATCTCCACACCGTTCTCCATAGCGGCTGTACTAGTTTGCATTCCTAGATGCAAACTAGGGATGTAAGAGGGTCCCTTTTCCCCTGCACCTTCTCCAGAGTTTATTGTTTGTAGACCTTCTGATAACAGCCATTCTGACTGGCGTGAGATGGTACCTCATTGTGGTTTTGATCTGCATTTCTCTGATAATGAGTGATGTTGAGCATCTTTTCATGTGTTTGTTAGCCATCTGTATGTCTTCTTTGGAGAAATGTCTGTTTAGTTCTTTGGCCCATTTTTCAATTGGGTCATTTATTTTTCTAGAATTGAGCTGCATGAGCTGCTTGTATATTTTTGAGATTAATTCTTTGTAAGCAAATATTTCTTAGTTGATCAAGTCTTTAGGTAAGTATTTTGATATCTTAATTCTGATGCCAAATAGGACTAGAAGACATTTTTGCACCTTAATAAATTTGTACCAGCATCACAGTTGAATTGAGTCCATTCTTTTCCATTTCCTGCACCCCCAGACACAGAGAAGGGAGAACAGTGATGTTAGAGATATTTAAGCCAACATTCAACTCACTAATATTGAGAGTCATGAAAGAGATAATTTCTGGTACTTCTCTTATGTCTTTTTTTTTTTTTTTAATCTGAAGATCACAAGATACCATCTGAGAAAAGAGTTAGCACAGAGCTTCTTGTATTTCCTATAGTTATCAAGTACTTTTCTAAGGCTAAAGTCTCATATTCATATTCTTCTAAATTTGCAGAAGCTACTGTGTAATTTTGCTAGATTTTCCCTAGGAGGATTGGGTTCAATCCTCCAGATCTAAGAGATTTTTCTAAAGATGTTATTCTGGGTGATATGGAGTTATCTTAAATTCTGCCAGATAGACGAGGGAAGTTAGAATTTCTTAGGTACAAGAAATCCTACTGGATGACTCTGCTCAACTTGAGAGTCAATTGGTTTTCCAGATATTTTCACAGGATGTGAGGCAGAAGTTTTAAGAAGCAGAAGGACTGCATGGTGGTAAAAAATTCTGGCTGAGAAAAGCTGGACACCTGTTGTCAACCTGATCCTAACAGTTAAGCTGAACCTGAGGAGATAAAAGGATAAAGAGGAAAAGTGGGCATTTGAGCACAAAGGCAGGGATGAACTTCCTCCATGATAAGGGCATCCAACAGTGGAGTCCAAAGCAGAGTCAAGAGTCAGGCTGTTCATCAACAGAGACAGGAAATATACAGAGGCCTAGGCATGCGAGGGTTTAATTCCTCTTCCTGAGGAGTTAGAGTAGGTCTGAGTTGAATATAAGGTCACAATGGCTGAAATGCAGGAACAAACACTGAAATTTCAGGAATAGACACTGGGTTCTACATTACTGAGTTATCCACAGCAACCAAGAGAAGGAAGAACAGAAGGGCAAGTTCAAGTCCAGATCTAGAGCAAGTACAACAGTCCAAGGATGACTGCTGAATCCTGTCTGGTGCAATGCCTGAGCATGGGCTTGAGACAAGAGACCATGGATCGGGGTGCACTGGATTGGTACAGGGAGGCAGAGGCAGTTGGAAAGGGCAGAGTAGCAAAGGGATCCCTTCCAGCAAGGTTAGTGTGCCTTTGAGTGAGTCATGCATGCGTGCTCAGTCACGTCTGACTTGTTGCGACCTCATAGACTGTAGCCCACCAGACTCTTCTGTCCATGGGATTTTCCAGGCAAGAATACTGGAATGGTTTGCCATTTCCTTATCCAGGGGATCTTCCTGGACCAGGGATCCAACCCATATTTTCTACATTGGCAGGTGGATTCTTTACCATTGAGCCATCTGGGAAGCCCCTTTGAGTGGGTCAGCCTGATTTAAAATCACTGTATCCAGCTGGACATATGGAGATCTGAGAAATCAGGGTAAAGAGTCAAGAGATTCCTGTGTTGACCACAGTCTTTATGAAATTTACACATTATAGATATTCATGTTCCTCTGCTGAGTCCATGGCTAAAAATCTTAGCACTGGCTAATTCAGGGACTTTGTCATTATCATTAAACCAGGCCAAAGAGTTGAAAGCCACAAACAGATTCCTTAAGTCTTTGTTGCTTGTGGGAGTCAGAAGGCATGAAGTTATATGCATTTAACAACTTGCCCATCACTTATCACTATGTGTGTGTGTGTACTTAGTCACTCAGTCATGTCCTACTCTGTGATCCCATGGACTATAGCCTGCCAAGCTCCTTTGTCTGTGCGATACTCCAGGCAAGAATATTGGAATGAGCTGGAATGCTCTCCTCCAGAGGATCTTCCTGACACAGGGATCAAACTCAAGTCTTTTGTGTCTCCTGCATTGGCAGGCAGATTCTTCACTGTGCCTCTTGGGAAGCCCTCTCACTAAGTAGTATTTAAAAATAGTAAGTCAGATTATGCCAACATATTAGATTTCTCCCTTTCATTTTTCAGTCGACAAATATTATGGAATACATACTGTGTGTGAGACAGAATCTTGGGTAACATGGCCATGATACACAGTGAAATAGTAAAAAGGCCCAGTTCCTCCCTCAAAGGGCTTAGAGCCTTAAAGAGAGACAAATGTTACATAGCTCATTTGGCCAGTCAGGCTGCTGCTGCTCCACTTCTCTGGCCTAGCTCTGTTTCTGCCTTTTTCTTTCATCCCTGACCAATTATTCATGCATTTTCTATCTCTTTTTTGCTTCTTTGGTTATTACTGCCTTTCCTATCCTTCTCTAGAGACTCTTCCTCATCTCCACTTCTCCTTCCCCTACTACTGGTTCCTTACCCTTAGCACTTTCAGTCGGTATCTAGACTCTTACGAAAATGTGGCAGGATAAAATTTAGAGATTTATATTTGACTTGAGTTTTTAGTTTTCGTTTGACTGAGAGATGACACTGACCGGGTTGATATTGGAGACTGGGGGAAACAGGTGACTGCAATTTAAATATTTATTGTGTAATTAGAGTACCTCCATAAAGTTGTTCTCAGGTCCTATTAGGAGGTAATTCCATGAAGGCAAGGATGGGGTTCCTTTAGTCCATTTGCAGCCTCAGTGCCAAGACAGCCCTGGCACATAGCAAATAGTTTTTGGTGAATGAATGCACACATGAATGAATGAACAGTTAGATGAATGAATAGTGGAGGATAGACAGGAAGAAACAGGATTGGACTGTAGGTTCTTGGAGTCACTGTTAGGATGGACATGCTTGCGTTTATGGCATGGTATAGGAATTGAAACATTAAAGAGCCTTGAGAAACTAAATCAAAGTTCTGTCCACTTCACAGATTTTACTGGAGAGGGGCCTAGCTCATCTCTACAGGTTTACAGAAAAATAAAGCCTCTGTGTTTAGTCATCTCATAGGCCTTGGAGTTGGCTGGACCTGGATTCACATGTCATAGCTCTGGGGCAAGTTACCTAATCTTCATCCCAAGTCCCTTTATTTTTAAAACTAGAAAATGATACTTATCTGAGAATATATCTGCAAGGATTAAAAATGAAGCTGCCAGAATTATTTCATTTCACTGCTCAAGGAAGTCTTTCTTCTTCTTTACAGCACTTGCTATTCTTCCTGCCCTTCCCCACTGCCTCCTCACTCATTATCAGCTAACTTGATTTCCAGTTTGGTTCATATTTCCTTTGTTAATGGAAAAAGTAAACTATTTAAATAAATGATGAAAATTATAGTACATCTGAATTTTAAAGAGAATTCTGGCAAAAATGTTCTGGATAAAATGGATAATTTCAACGACTAAAGCCAGTCAGAACAAATAACACAAGACAAATAATACGAGCGAACATTTGCAATAAAGAACTGAAAGTCTCAAGTTGTTCTTTCAGAGTACATTTGAGCTTCTTATTAATCATAATTTTATATTTATACAATCAATGTAAATGTGAGGGTTTCAGGAGATTTTATTAGCATTAATCCATCTTCACAAATGGTGCTATTTTCCCCCCATTTTCAGACATTTAGAAGGTATTTTAAAGCTACAAAAGAAATAAAGCATCTCTTTTGCTTCCAAGTTTGATAGATTTTTTTCAGGGAAATCTCTGGGGTTTCTTTAAAACAATTCTTTGAATGAAATTAAATGTTAATTACCAAATTATTTCATGTTTAGCCATAGATGAATGCATTTTTGCACACAGATTTATAAACTTTTGAAAAAGCAATAGCTCAATTGTTATACAGCACCGGTAGTTGTCTTTCATATGTATGAACCAGTATAAAATGAACAAGCTTTATTCAATAGTACATTTTCACATTTATTTCAACAGACTAAAAGTATCCCCTTGATTCTTTTGCATATGGATCAAAATATTGTGACAATGACATAGGGAAGGAAATTATCCTATTTAAAATACTGGTAAAAAGAAAGTTACTCTGAAACCAAGCTTTATTAGACATGTCAAATAATTATCCATTTTTAAAAACTATATTTTCCTTTAAAATGCCACCAAGATACAATTAATTCATTGCATGTTCTGCCTAAACAAACCAGTAATAACAACTACAATAAATATTTGAAGGGTAAAATTACAATCAAGATCTCTTTTAAAAATTATCTCCATGTTTGTCATATTTGTCAGTAAAAACAATCTAGTTTTAGTGAAAAGTACAAGTTATAAACTAAGTAGGGGGCTTCCCAGGTGGCTCAGTGGTAAAGAATCCACCTACCCATGCAGGTGACACAAGAGAGGTGGGTTTGATCCCTGGGTCAGGAAGATCCCCTGGAGAAGGAAATGGCAACACACTCCAGGATTCTTGCCTGGAGAATCCCATGGACCGAGGAGCCTGGCAGGCTATAGAGTCCATGGGGTTGCAAAGAGTTGGACACAACCTAGCAATTGAGCACGCACATTAACTAAAGGCAATACTTCACTTGTGATCTCAGATTTCCTTTGTTAAGACTCAGATCTGAGACTGAAATACCTTTTGATTTAGGGAGAAGCAGGAGTCATAAAGTGCGTTTGTCTAAGCTGGTCCATCTGGGCTTTTCTGTAGGGTTGGAGTTGCAGAGTTCCCAGGCCCAGCCTGCCCAGGAGCTCTCACCACAGCTCACTGTGTGCTTTCTGAGAGTACCTGGGATGTAAAGTGTTTACTCACTATGTCTACTCTAGGTTTTTTTTCTTTTCAAATAAAGTCAGTTGTGAGTAAAAAGCTGTTTCTTGAAATTTCTCCAATTTAACTCATTATGTGCCTTCAAAAATGACAAAGCCTATGCTTATAGCTAAAACTGTTCTCTAAGAAGGTACTTTCATTCCAGCTGTGAAACTGATTGATGTTTTTAAAACCCCTGAGGAACTTCTGCTGGCAGCTAAGTTGTAGTTTCAAAGAAGAAATAGATGTGGCATGTGTCCTTTTGTAAAGAAATATTTCTACCTGAAGGAGCAGCATCACTGCACATGAGGGACTGAAAAACCAATGCAGTTAGTCAACATCTAAAAATTCATTTTACTAATGCTTAACTATTTTAAATTAATACAAATATTGGTATATTTTTAGACTACTGCAGCATTGCAGAGATGGCCCAGCTATGAATGATCAAAATGCTGTATTTTTGAGGAGGTTGTTCAGAGCCAGGAAAATCATTAAGGACTTATTTAGTGGGGGTTAAAAACATTGGAATATCTCTATGCATACTTTGGAATATGTGTCTTAGAGGAGGAAAGGAGAAGGAATACAAAGGAGAAGAAAAGTGAATAGTGAAAGTGTTGTTTGCTCAGTGTGTCCAACTCTTTGGTACCACATCGACTGTAGCCCACCAGGCTCCCTTGTCCATGGAATTCTTCAGGCAGGAATACTAGAATGGGTAGTCATTCCTTTCTCCATGATATCTTCCCAACCCAGGGATCCTGCATTGCAGGCAGCTTCTTTATTGTCCGAGCCATCAGAGAAGCCCCAAGATACTAAAACAGCATGACAGTTGACTCCCTTCTCCAAAAGTAACCACTGAGAAGCTAGGTAGGAAAATAGCAAAAAAAGAAGAAAAGTGTAAAATTCTTCTGGGTAATAGGGGGATTGTTGCAAAACAGTGGGTTTGAGGGAGGTCAATTCTAGACTTTAACCAGGTCAAGATTGGCAGCCTGGGGTTATTGAGAGAGGGAAGGTGGCAATGCTGGAGCTAGAGTTCTGCTAAAACAGTGGGTTTGAGGGAGGTCAATTCTAGATTTTAACCAGATCAAGATTGGCAGCCTGGGGTTATTGAGAGAGGGAAGGTGGCAATGCTGGAGCTAGAGTTCTGCTAAAACAGTGGGTTTGAGGGAGGTCAATTCTAGATTTTAACCAGATCAAGATTGGCAGCCTGGGGTTATTGAGAGAGGGAAGGTGGCAATGCTGGAGCTAGAGTTCTGCTGTTGCTTCCTCTCTATTATTGCCTTGGTAGAAAGAATGTCTGTCCACAGCAAGAGTGATACAGAATTCTGGTGCAGGTGTCTGCAGGAGGTAGTTCCCATTAGAGAAATAGTAGAACTTTGGGTCATCAAATTAGCTGAAGTGCCAAAAGTGGAGACTAGAGGAGACATGGCACATTTGCTGAATTTTGAATTCGTGTGGTGTGTGAAGCAAACAAGCTGTAATGGAAACCAGAGATGAATCAAATGCAATTGTAGGAAACAAAGATCTTTCAGGGGAAATGACTCCAGCAAATATACCAGAACCAGTGAACTGATTATCTGAAGCCAGTTTTACAAGGACATTTTGCTGATTTGGGGGAATTGAGGCTATGGACTGAAATTTCTAGCTTTGCAGAATAGAGGGCCTCTGCAGAGAAAGCTGGGTTTTTAGCCAGCATATGGGATGGAGGGAAAGATAGAAAACTGTGAAAGATGGAAAACTGAGTCTCAAAAGAAGACATTCTTTCTTTTAAACATTTACACAATTCTAAGGCTGAGCGCTGAAGAATTGATGCTTTTGAACTGTGGTGTTGGAGAAGACTCTTGAGAGTCCCTTGGACTGCAAGGAGATCCAACCAGTCCATTCTGAAGGAGATCAGCCCTGGGGTTTCTTTGGAAGGAATGATGCTAAAGCTGAAACTCCAGTACTTTGGCCACATCATGCGAAGAGTTGACTCATTGGAAAAGACTCTGATGCTGGGAGGGATTGGGGGCAGGAGGAGAAGGGGACGACAGAGGATGAGATGGCTGGATGGCATCACTGACTCGATGGACATGAATCTGAGTGAACACCGGGAGTTGGTGATGGACAGGGAGGCCTGGCGTGCTGCGATTCATGGGGTTGCAAAGAGTCGGACACGACTGAGCAACTGAACTGAACTGAACTGAACTGAAAACACTTCAGTGCAGAAAACTAAAAAGTTATGCCAAAATCTCTCAAAGGATCACAGTACTCATGTCATTCTGCACTGCTGAGAGGACAAAGACCAAATACAGGAGAAGCCCTAATGAATGAATATAAGCATGAAAAGTGAAAGTGTTAGTTGCAACCCCATGGACTGTAGCCCTCTAGGTTCCTCTGTCTGTGGGATTCTCCAGGCAAGAATGGAGTGGATTGCCATTCCCTTCTCCAGGGGATATTCCCAACCCAGGGATCGAACCTAAGCCTCCTGCACTGCAAGTAGATTGTTTACCATCTGAGCCACCAGGGAAGCCCAAACATAAGCATACTCTCATTAAAAAACTTCTGAAGGCTAAGCCCTAATGACAGAACCATCCAGATGCAGACCAAGCCTTATTAAAATGTCAACCAAGCAGCCAACTCCATCTGCCTAGCATAAAAAAGGGAAAATACTCTCAGGATGTGATAACACTGTCATAAAGAGTCAATAAAATAATATTAGCCAAGAAACAAGACAATTTGACCAGGCTAAGGAGGAATACATAGACAATAATAAAATAATAAAATGCAGATTAGATAGTGAAGCTATCAAAAACTTTAAAACAATTATAACTAATCCATTCAGGATAAGAAAGAAAAAGTTGTAGAAAACACATGAAAATATTGAGTTTCACCAGATACTTGGAGTACACAAGGAAAACATATATAACAGAGATTCTAGAATTTAAAATACATTATCTGAAACTAGAAACTTATTTACTAGGCTTAACATTAAACCAGAAGTAGCATACACCAAGATTAATAAACTGAAGGACAATAGAGACCCAAACATAAAGCACAAATTAAAGCCTATCAAATGTGTAATGAGAATCCCAGAAGAAAACAAGAAAATGAATGGACGAGAAGCAACACTTGAAAAAGTCATAGCTCACTATCTTAAAAATCTTTAGGAATCCCTATGTGAAAGTGAAAGTCAGTTGTGTCTGACTCTTTGCGACCCCATGGACTATACAGTCCATGGAATTCTCTGGCATCTCCACGGACACCAGAATACTAGAGTGGGTAGCCATTCCCTTCTCCAGGGGATCTTCCCAACCCAGGGATCAAATCCAGGTCTCCTGCATTGCAGGTGGATTCTTTACCAGCTGAGTGACCAGGGAAGCTAGGAATCCCTATAAGGATCTATAGAAAGATAACCTATCCACAGCATGTCACCATAAAACTTTTGGGCAACAAAAACAAAGAGAAAGTCCTAAAGGCAGTAAGAGGTGAGAAAAGACACGTTACCTTCTAAGGAAGAATAATACTAATGATGGAAGCTGGAACACAGTGAAATGATACACAATTAAGGAACTGAAAAGAAAAACTGCCAACCTAGAATTTCTTTCCCAGTAAAAATATTCTTCAGTATACCTCCATGAGGGTAAAATAAAGAGGCTTTTAGACAAGCAGAAACTGCAAAAATATGTTGCCTACAAACTTGCCCTAAAAATATAAAGCAGTTAAAATTCTAGAGTTCTTTTATGTAAAAGCTTGGAAGTCATCACTCCTGTCCTTAAAATAAGACAACAGTTGAGCATATTGGAAACCAAGGACTTTTCTTAGATTCATCAGAGAAATGGGGTCACAAGGCAAACTGCCACCCTGAAATCTGGAAGGACTCACAGCTGAGATTGGTTTATCTGGAGTGAAAATTACTAAAGCCACATTCTGGTGGGAATGCTTAAATGACAATTTTGATGAATTGTTGGAGGCTAAGGATAGACTAATTTCAGAGTGAGAAACTCTTTGGGGACCCACATTTCCTGGATTTTTCCTCTAAAAATTCTGCCAAGTTCTAATAGTAAAGCAGTGGAGTAAAAATCTCCATGTGTTTATGGCAGGAGATGAAAGTATCCATTTTAAAATATACCCAGAGCATTCCCTATTAGAAAAACAAAAAATTACTCTCTAAGAGAAAATACTTTACCAGAGCCTTATCTGACCTTTGTTGCTGTTGTTCAGTTGCTCAGGCGTGTCTGACTCTTTACGACCCCGTGGACTGTAGCATGCCAGGCTTCCCTGTCCTTCACCCATCTCCTGGCATTTACTCAAACTCATATCCACTGAGTTGGTGATGCCATCCAACCAGCTCATCGTCTGCCATCCCCTTCTCCTTCTGCCTTCAGTCTTTCTCAGCATGGTCTTTTCCAGTGAGTCAGCTATTCCCATCAGGTGGCCAAAGTACTGGAGCTTCAGCTTCAGCATCAGTCCTTCCAGTGAATATTCAGGATTGACTTTCATTAGGATTGACTGGTTTGATCTCCTTGCAGTCCAAGGGACTCTCAAGAGTCTTCTCCAACACCACAGTTCAAAAGCATCAATACTTCGGTGCTCAGTCAATTTTCACATCTATACATGACTACTGGAAAAACCATAGCTTTGACTAGACATAGCTTTGTTGGCAAAGTAGGATCTCTGATTTTTAATATGCTGTCTAGCTTGGACATAGCTTTTCTTCCAAGGAGGAAACATCTTTTAATTTCATGGCTGCAGTCACCATCTGCAGTTATTTTAGAGCCCAAGAAAATAGTCTGTCACTGTTTCCATTGTTTCCCCATTTTTTTTTTTTGCCATGAAGAGATGGTACTGAATGCCATAATCTTCATTTTTTGAATGTTCAGTTTTAAGTCAGCTTTTTCACTCTCCTCTTTCACTTTCATCAAGAGGCTCTTTAGTTCCTTTTTGCTTTCTGCCATAAGGGTGGTATCATCTGCATATCTGAAGTTATTGATATTTTTCCCTGAAATTCTGATACTAACCTGTGCTTCATCCAGCCTGGCATTTCACATGATGTACTCTACATAGAAGTTAAATAAGCAGAGTGACAATACACAGCCTTGATGTACTTCTTTCTCAATTTGGAAACAGTCCGTTGTTCCATGTCTGGTTCTAACTGTTGCTCTTTGACCTGCATACAGATTTTGCAGGACACAGGTAAGGTGGTCTGGTATTCCCATCTCTAAAATTTTCCAGAATTTGTTGTGATCCACACAAAGGGTTTAGCACAGTACATGAAGCAGAAATAGGTATTTTTTATCTTGCTTTTTCTATGATTCAATGGATGTTGGCGTTTTGATCTCTGGTTCCTTTGGCTTTGGTAAATCCAGCCTGTATATCTGGGAGTTCTCGGTTCATGTACTGCTGAAGCCTAGCTTGGAGAATTTTGAGCATTACTTTGCTGGAATGTGAAATGATCTTGAGAAACTGAAATTAACCATTCCAGCCCTCTGACCTTCCTGTCTCATGTCAGGGGTAGGTGGGGAAGAACTAAGAAGCATTTTGAATGTCTTGCCCCAAGACTCAGTTCCAAGGGGGAAAAAAAAATTTTTTTTAATAAAAATACAGGCTTCCTCTCCTCAATTTACCATTACTTCAACAAGCTGACACATTAAGAACAGTGAATTGCAGCTGAAAGAGCTGCAAGACTCATATCTGATCAAGAAAGCATTCTTAGAGAAATCCAGACAACAGGGAAAAAGAAAAAGGCACTTGAGAAGACTGAAGCCTCTGCACCTACTTGTACTGCAAACATTAAACACAGTCCAATTTTGAGCCAATTAAATATAAATTCTCCCATGAAAGGCCTTTGTATCTCAGATCTTATTACCCAATGCACCACATCAAGCTTTCAACAAAAATTTTCAGGTACACCAAAGAGAATAAAAAAATAGTCTGAAGATATACAGCAAGAACTGGAATCAGACTCAAATATGACACAGATTTTGGAAATATTAGACCAAGAATTTAAAATATATATGATTAACATTTTAGGGGCTTTATGGAAAAAGTAGACAGAATAGATGTGTAACTTATGTAGAAAGATAAAAACTCCAAGAGTCAAAATGATATGCCTGAAATTTAAAATGCTGGAAAAGAAGAAGAATGCCTTTGACGGGCTCATCAGTAGACTAAATCAGGAGGAAATTGCAGTGACTCTGCAGATACCTTAATAGAAACTTCCCAAAGTGAACTGCAAAGAGAAAAATGACTTAAAAAAGAATATCCAAGCATTATGAGGTTGTGGGGCATTTACAAAAGGTGTAACATACATGTAAGTGGAATATGAGGAGAAAAAAAAAAACAGGCAAAACAAATATTTGAAGTAATAATGACTGTGAATTTTCAACTTTAATGACAGACACCAAACTACCGATCCAGGAATCTCAGAGAACACTAAGCAGAGTAACTATCAAAACCATAAAACTTAGCCATATCATATTCAAACTTTAGAAACCAAAGGCAAAGAATATCTTGAAAGAATGTGGAAGGGAATAGGGGTACACTTTACTGAGGAAAAAGATAAGAATTACATCAGATATCTCATCAGAAACAATGAAAGGAGCAAGAGAGTGGAGTGGCATATTTAAAATGACTGGAAGAAAAAAGAAATATCAAACTAAAATCCTGCATCCATGGAAATGAAGAGAAATAATGACTTTCTCAGAAAAATGAAAAGGAGTGAATTCATTGTAGTACAACTTCCTTCCAAGAAACATTACAGAAGTTCCTCTGAGAGAAGGGAAATGATGTAGATCAGAAAACCATATCTTCATAAGAAAGGAAAAGTATCGCAAAAAGAATAAGTGAAAGCAAAATAAAGCCTTTATTTCTCCTATTCACAAATAATCTATAAGATAACTGTTCAAAGTAACAGTAGTAACACCATACTAGGTGATTATAGTTTATGGATAAATGAAATGAATAGCAGAAATGTTACAAGGGATGGGGGAGAGGAGTTGGGAATTGGGACTAATCTGTTATTATAGAAGTAGTAGTTATAATATACATATGTATGCATAACATATATATACATATATGCACATAGGAGAAAGATCAATAACCTCAGATATGCAGATGACACCACCCTTATGGCAGAAAGTGAAGAGGAACTAAAAAGCCTCTTGATGAAAGTGAAAGAGGAGAGTGAAAAAGTTGGCTTAAAGCTCAACATTCAGAAAATAAAGGTCATGGCATCTGGTCCCATCACTTCATGGGAAATAGATGGGGAAACAGTGGAAACAGTGTCAGACTTTATTTTTCTGGGCTCCAAAATTACTGCAGATGGTGACTGCAGCCATGAAATTAAAAGATGCTTGCTCCTTGGAAGAAAAGTTATGACCAACCTAGATAGCATATTCAAAAGCAGAGACATTACTTTGCCAACAAAGGTCCGTCTAGTCAAGGCTATAGTTTTTCCTGTGGTCGTGTATGGATGTGAGAGTTGGACTGTGAAGAAGACTGAGAGCTGAAGAATTGATGCTTTTGAACTGTGGTGTTGGAGAAGACTCTTGAGAGTCCATTGGACTGCAAGGAGATCCAACCAGTCCATTCGGAAGGAGATCAACCCTGGGATTTCTTGGGAAGGAATGATGCTAAAGCTGAAATTCCAGTACTTTGGCCACCTCATGCGAAGAGTTGACTCATTGGAAAAGACTCATGCTGGGAGGGATTGGGGGCAGGAGGAGAAGGGGACGACAGAGGACGAGATGGCTGGATGGCATCACCAACTCGATGGACATGAGTCTGAGTGAACTCTGGGAGATGGTATTGGACAGGGAATCATGATGTGCTACTATTCACGGGGTCACAAAGAGTCGGACACGACTGAGTGACTGAACTGAACCAAACATATACATATAACATACATATAAGTTCAAGTTCAGTCACTCAGTCGTGTCCAACTCTTTGCGACCCCATGAATCGCAGCACGCCAGCCCTCCCTGTCTTTCACCAACTCCCGGAGTTCACTCAGACTCACGTCCATCGAGTCGGTGATGCCATCCAGCCATCTCATCCTCTGTCATCCCCTTCTCCTCCTGTCCCCTGTCCCTCCCAGCATCAGAGTCTTTTCCAATGAGTCAACTCTTGGCATGAGGTGGCCAAAGTACTGGAGTTTCAGCTTTAGCATCATTCCTTCCCAAGAAATCCCAGGGTTGATCTCCTTCCGAATGGACTGGTTGGATCTCCTTGCAGTCCAAGGGACTCTCAAGAGTCTTCTCCAACACCACAGTTCAAAAGCATCAATTCTTCGGCGCTCAGCCTTCTTCACGGTCCAACTCTCACATCCATACATGACTACAGGAAAAACCATAGCCTTGACTAGACGGACCTTAGTTGTCAAAGTAACGTCTCTGCTTTTGAATATGCTATCTAGGTTGGTCATAACTTTTCTTCCAAGGAGTAACATATAACATACATATGTATGTTGTATATATTTAGTATTAAAGTGTCCTAGAATCTATTATGAATTATCTGTACTACTCATGAAGTAATGTGGTACTATTTGAAAGTGGATTAAACATGTAGATTGCAAAATTTAGAGCAGCATCTAAATTTTTTTAAGTATAATTGATGTGCTAAGAGAGGATAGAAAATGGAAACAGAATAACGCAATGAAAATCAGAGAAGAAAGAAAACTGAGAGAGATTTTAAAATGAAGAACAGTTATAATGAATAGAAAATACTTACAAACTGGTACTTATTAATCCAACTATATCAGTGGTAGCTTTAAATGTAAGGGGCCTAGGTTTGCTGTTTAAAAGACAGAAATTGTCAGAATGGTGGTAGAAGAAGAAATAAGACCAAACTATGTTGTCTACCAAAATACCTTGTTTTAATATAAAGACACAGGTTAAAAGTAAAGGAATGGAGAAAGACATTACATGCTAACAATCAAAAGAAAGTTGGAGTAGCTGTATTAATTTCACATAACACAGACTTCAGAACAAGGAAAAAATATTAAGAATAATGAGAAGCATTTCACAATGATAAAGGGGTCAATGCTCTAAGAACACATAAAAACTTTAAAGTGCACACACTTAACAACAGAATATCAAAACACATAATTTAAAAACTGATATGTGTGTGGATTTATCTCTGGGCTTTCTATTTTGTTCCGTTGATCTATATTTCTGTCTTTGTGCCAGTACCATACTGTCTTGATGACTGTGGCTTTGTAGTAGAGCCTGAAGTCAGGCAAGTTGATTCCTCCAGTTCCATTCTTCTTTCTCAAGATTGCTTTGGCTATTCGAGGCTTTTTGTATTTCCATACAAATCTTGAAATTATTTGTTCTAGTTCTGTGAAATATATCGCTGGTAGCTTGATAGGGATTGCATTGAATTTGTAAATTGCTTTGGGTAGTATACTCATTTTCACTATATTGATTCTTCCGATCCATGAACATGGTATATTTCTCCATCTATTAGTGTCCTCTTTGATTTCTTTCATCAGTGTTTTATAGTTTTCTATATAATCCACACACATACGGACACCTTATCTTTGACAAAGGAGACAAGAATATACAATGGAGTAAAGACAATCTCTTTAACAAGTGGTGCTGGGAAAACTGGTCAACCACTTGTAAAAGAATGAAACTAGATCACTTTCTAACACCGCACACAAAAATAAACTCAAAATGGATTAAAGATCTAAATGTAAGACCAGAAACTATAAAACTCCTAGACAAGAATATAGGCAAAACACTCTCCGACATAAATCACAGTAGGATCCTCTATGATCCACCTCCCAGAGTAATGGAAATAAAAGCAAAAATAAACAAATGGGATCTAATTAAAATTAAAAGCTTCTGCACAACAAAGGAAAATATAAGCAAGGTGAAAAGACAGCCTTCTGAATGGGAGAAAATAATAGCAAATGAAGCAACTGACAAACAACTAATCTCAAAAATATACAAGCAACTTATGCAACTCAATTCCAGGAAAATAAACGACCCAATCAAAAAATGGGCCAAAGAACTAAATAGACATTTCTCCAAAGAAGACATATGGATGGCTAACAAACACATGAAAAGATGCTCAAGATCGTTCATTATTAGAGAAATGCAAATCAAAACCACAATGAGGTACGACTTCACACCAGTCAGAATGTCTGCAATCCAAAAATCTGCAAGCAATAAATGCTGGAGAGGGTGTGGAGAAAAGGGAACCCTCCTACACTGTTGGTGGGAATGCAAACTAGTACAACCACTATGGAGAACAGTGTGGAGATTCCTTAAAAAATTGCAAATAGAACTGCCATATGACCCAGCAATCCCACTGCTGGGCATCCACACCGAGGAAACCAGAATTGAAAGAGACACATGTACCCCAATGTTCATCGCAGCACTGTTTATAATAGCCAGGACATGGAAGCAACCTAGATGTCCATCAGCAGATGAATGGATAAGAAAGCTGTGGTACATGTACACAATGGAGTATTACTCAGCCGTTAAAAAGAATACATTTGAATCAGTTCTGATGAGATGGATGAAACTGGAGCCGATTATACAGAGTGAAGTAAGCCAGAAAGAAAAACACCAATACAGTATACTAACACATATATATGGAATTTAGAAAGATGGTAATGATAACCCTGTATGCAAGACAGCAAAAAAGACACAGATGTGTATAGTGGACTTTTGGACTCAGAGAGAGAGGGAGAGGGTGGGATGATTTGGGAGAATGGCATTGAAACATGTATACTATCATGTAAGAATCGAATCGCCAGTCTATGTCCGATGCAGGATACAGCATGCTTGGGGCTATGCATGGGGATGACCCAGAGGGATGTTGTGGGGAGGGAGGTGGGAGGGGGGTTCATGTTTGGGATCACATGTACACCCATGGTGGATTCATGTCAATGTATGGCAAAACCATTACACTATTGTAAAGTAAAATAAAGTGTAAAAAAAAAAAAAACCTGATAGAACTACCAGGAGAAATAGACAAATCCACTATTATAGTTGGAAACTTCAACACCTCTTTATTCCAAAAGTGAAAAAATCAGTAACGATAGAATTACATGAAAGAGCAGCTTCAATCACTTTGTTCTAATTGACATTTATAGAGCATTCCATCCAGCAAAAGCTGAATACACATTCTCCTCAATCTCAAATGAAATAGACCACATTCTGGGCTACAAAACACAAAGTATGCTCATAGATGACAATGGAGTTAAACTAGAGATTAGAAAAATAACAGAAAATTAGATGAAAACCAAAAATAATGGACATTAAATAATACTCTCCTAAATAACATGGGGGTCAAAGAAGTCTCAAGTGAGATTTTAAAATATTTTTAACTAAATAAAAGTGGAAATACAACTTATCAATATGTAGCATGCAGCAAAAACAAAGTTTACAGGAAAGTTTATAGTATAAAATGCATGTATTAGAGAAGAAACATATCTAAAATTTAAAAATCTAAACTTTTCCCCTAGGAAATTAGAGAAAGAAAAGCAATTTATGCCCAGGCAAGCAATTTAAGTCAAAAGAAAGAAGAAGAAAAGAAAAATTAAAGCAGAAATCAATAAAATTGAAAACAGGAAATCAATAGGCAGAATCAATGAAACCAAAAGTTGGTACTTTGAAAATATCAATAAAACGTCTAAACCTCTAGCTGGACTAACCAAGAAAAAACCCTTCAGCAGAAGGAAAATGATTCCAAACAGCTATGTGGAAACACAGGAAACAGTGAAAAGCAATAAATGGTAAAATACAAATGTATACTGATTGCATAAGATGATAACAATATTTTGTAGATTTCAAAATACATGCAGAACTGACATGCATGACAACAGCAGGGCAAAAGATGAAAGGCATAAAAGTAGAATTCAACCATCCTAGGATCTAAGCATTATCAGGAAAATGACAAAATTAATCATTTTACTAGAGGCATCAGGCCACATATCCATCCTCTAAAGTAAAGATCTCTAAAATGACCATTAAATAATTCCTCTTGATAGCAGCTTCAGCAATCACCTCAGCAGTGGGAAGGTAATGTGGTGAATCCCACACTTGCTTTGAAATATGTCCCATCAATGTGATACACACACACACACACACACACAAGTAAAAATAGTAAAAGAATGTATAACCAATTAAAGATGGGGAAATAAATAATTTAACATATTTTCCTAGTTCAAAGAAAACAAGAAGGCATAGAAAAGTAAACATAAAGAGATCAGTCACAAATAAAGCCAATTGCAAGATGACAGACATTGACCCAAGTAAATCAATAATTAAAATAAATGGAAAAAAAATTTCAATAGAAGAGTCAAATTCTAAGACTCAGAATTTAAATATAACATAGTAATTTGAAGTAAATAACATGGCACAGAACATTTGAACCTCAAGGAATGAGAATCACTACCAGAGTTCCATGGAGACATTTGGTAATATTGTCTAACTCATCGGTTAGAAACAAAAACCATAAGTATATGTGTGCACAGTTACATATCTGACAGTATATCAGATAAAACCTAGTTAAAGTAAATAGTGACCTACACAAATCTACAATCCTGTCAGGAGATGTTATTGTGCTTCCTTCAATAGCTAATAGGACAACATAAGGAGTCTTCCCTCTTAAGTCAACTTATACCCGAAAGAAAAAGCTTGCAACTCTAGTGAGAGGTTTTCCCAAATGAAGAATGATTATCTGTGTTTTTTCTGCTGTCTAGACCTCTGTAATCACAGACCATATCCACTCTCCTCCCTTGAAACCTATAAGGCTTTATAACCTGAGATCTGACCTCCCATACTTATTATCTGACAGGATATCTGATACCCCCAGAGGAAATGTCCTCACAGAATAAAATAACAAGCTATTTGAAGAGAATGATTTGTAAAGAAAAAAAAAACACACTGCACAAAAGTCCTTCAGAAATAGAAGCATCAGAGCAAACAAAATTTTAAATTAATAAAGTATAGTAAAATATAAATAAGGTATTTTTAATGTAGAGTAAGACAACATTAGAAGAACAAACAGGAAAAAAATAATTTGAAAAACAGAATAGTCAGTGTAAAGAATACAATGGTTATAAGATTTGAATTGATACAACTGAGGGAAAAGTTAATAATTGGTAGACCCACTTGAGTAATTACCTAGGAGAAAGAACTAACAGAGAAAGAATAAGAAATATTATATATTAAGCTATCTGGAAAATAGCATTAAAGTAGAATAAAAAATACAGATAATAGAGCCTTAATACAATCATACAAAAACTGAAAGAAGTAATAGAAAAATATTTCCTGGAATTAAAAAAAATAAATGAAAAAATTCATATTGTAAGTATATATGCATTGTTAAAAGTGAGAAATTAATAGAAGAAACCCACCTGGGAATGAAAGAATCTATCAAAGACAAGAAGAAACTTCTAAAAGCTTCAGAAAGCAGGAGCATATCAAGAAAGTCATCAGGTCAGCAAGACATTTTTCAACATCACTGGAAGCCGTATGAAGTTGGAATAGTATTTTGAAGACACTGAAAGAAAAAAATTTGAACACAGATGCTTAGACTCAACCAAACTAATTCAAATATTACGTGATTAAAAAAAAATTCACATGAATTCAAAGCGTTAGTTTTTCCAAAAAAAGATTTGCATTGAAAATATTTTTGGATATTTTTGAAAATAGCATTTTAAATAATAACATTTTTATTTTTCAGTAAATCTATGAGCTGCTATAAGAAATATGAAGAAATGAAATATGTCATGAAGTTTATTTTCTTTAAAATCACAGTGAGTGTCAGAGAAAAGAAAATAGATGCACATTGTCCCAGAATAAAATCTAGATCACATCAAATTAAGAAGGAATGAGGATGTGTGTGCCAGCAGGATGAGAAAGTGTATACCATTCTATTTAAAAAGAGAGATATAGATAACTGTTGAAGACAATAAGTAGAAATGAGTTTTAAAATAGACACAGAAAACATAGATTAAACCAAAATATTAGCATTTAGATACAAATATATGAAAAATTAATCTAAATGTAGTTTCTCTAAACTCACTATTCAAGACACATTTTCAGATTAGATAAGATATATGTTGTTTACAAAAGAAAGAGCTAAAGAATAAAGACATACAAGACTAGAAACTTTTTAATAAGTGAAAGTATTTTTATCAGATAAATAGTAACCAAAACTGGTTTAGGTAAACTACTATTAGAAAAGTGTACTTACAATCCTGTAGTACTGTGTAAAACAAGGTATAATCTATCTTAGCACGTCCTACTATCTGCCCAGATTTTTGTGTGGAAATGTTTCTGACACATGACACAGGGAAGTGGAACCAAAACAGTAGGAAGTGGTTAAGAATGAGCAGAGAAGGAGGTGATCAGAGTTCTGGGAGGCAGAAGTAGCTGGAAATCTGTACGTCATTGTTACAAAGAAGAGGGATCCATGCAGAGAAATGCTTCCATAAATCTTCATGTTTGCTCAAAGAGTAACCAATAAGGTGTAAACTGAATATTTCACAAAGCTCACACAGAGCTGGACATGTGCATCCCAGCCAGTCAAAATAGAGAATCTTTGGAAAATACCCTAAGCATTCAAAAGAGACCCCCGAAAGAGGCATGTATTAGTAGATGGTTAAATTCCAGAAAAAAAAGCACTATAAATGCACCAAAAAAGTCTTAAAAACAGCTTTCTATTAAAAAATAGAAAAATCTCAATAATGTCTTCTTAAAAAACTCGAGTTTACAAGTAAAAAGTTTCACAAGGAGATTCTGTCCCAAATGGATTCAACAGTAAATTATGTGAAATATTTCATAAGGAATAATACCATTCTCATACAAAATTTTTCAGAAAGTAGAGGAAAGGGGGACACAGGCTAACTCATTCAATGAGAAAGCATTGCCCTAATAACAAAAACAGAAAATTGGATTACAAAAAAAAAAAAAAAAAAAAATTAAAGAATGTTACAGTCAGTTGCATTGATTTATATTTAAAGGACACTTCCCTGAAACACTACTGTATAACTGCCTCTTTATTAAATATCAGATTTGATGTCCTTGGGGCAATGTACCATGTTAAATTATGAATGGATGAAGCGTAGGTGAGAAAAGAAGAATCAACCGGATTTTAGGAAATGGTACATATGGAAGCTTGTGGTCAGGAAACTGACAGCTTTAAAATTTCTGTTACCTCTGACATCCATATTTGTAATCCTAAATTATATTGTTAAGCAATGTACAAGTATCTGCCCTGTTGCCTGAATAACATTTCAAGATTCTTCAGAGAGGAGATCTCGCCTCCAATGATACTCTTCTGCTTTGCCTTTTATATAGTTTACAATTATGTTTTACTTACCCTTCATTTCAACCAGATTGTTTTTATTCACCAACTTAATAAGCATAGAAATGGGTTAATTTTTAAAATCGCCATTATAATTTTATCTTGAAATATTTATTATAGTTGTTAATGCTAGTTCATTTAGGCATGAGAATTCTGTTCCCCATCTGACTAAAAATCTGATCATGTTGTTAAAATATTGAAGCATCTGCCTCCAATAGAGGCAAAGTACTTATCACAGTTTCTTAAGGATAGAGAAATAGGACTTAATTAACTTGAAAATAATAGATTGTTTAGCATATTTATGATTGCCTGCTAATAAGTAATTATGGCAGAATTTGTTTCAAAATGGTTTTTTTATGATATACAACCTAGTTTAAAACTTGTCCAGTCAGTCAGTTCAGTTGCTCAGTCATGTTCGACCCTCTGTGACCCCATGAACCGCAGTACGCCAGGCCTCCCTGCCTATCACCAACTCCCGGAGTTTATCCAAACTCATGTCCATCGAGTCGGTGATGCCATCCACCCATCGCATCCTCTGTCATTCCCTTCTCCTTCTGCCCCAATCCCTCCCAGCATCAGGGTCTTTTCCAATCAGTCAACTCTTCACATGAGGTGGCCAAAGTACTGGAGTTTCAGCTTTAGTATCAGTCCTTCCAATGAACACCCAGGACTGATCTCTTTTAGAATGGACAGGTTGGATCTCCTTGCAGTCCAAGGGACTCAAGAGTCTTCTCCAACACCACAGTTTAAAAGCATCAATTCTTCAGTGCTCAGCTTTTTTCACAGTCCAACTCTCACATCCATACATGACCACTGGGAAAACCATAGCCTTGACTAGACGGACCTTTGTTGGCAAAGTAATGTCTCTGCTTTTGAATATGCTCTCTAGGTTGGTCGTAACTTTCCTTCCAAGGAGTAAGCGTCTTTTCATTTCATGGCTGCAGTCACCATCTGCAGTGATTTTGGAGCCCAAAAAAATAAAGTCTGACACTGTTTCCACTGTGTCCCCATCTATTTCCCATGAAGTGATGGGACCGGATGCCATGATCTTCGTTTTCTGAATGTTGAGCTTTAAGCCAACTTTTTCACTCTCCTCTTTCACTTTCATCAAGAAGCTTTTTAGTTCCTCTTCACTTTCTGCCATAAGGGTGGTGTGATCTGCATATCTGAGGTTATTGGTATTTCTCCCGGTAATCTTGATTCCAGCTTGTGCTTCTTCCAGCCCAGCGTTTTTCATGATGTACACTGCACAGAAGTTAAATAAGCAGGGTGACAATATACAGCCTTGATGCACTCCTTTTCCTATTTGGAACCAGTCTGTTGTTCCATGTCCAGTTCTAACTGTTGCTTCCTGACCTGCATAGAGGTTTCTCAAGAGGCAGGTCAGGTGGTCTGGTATTCCCATCTCTTTCAGAATTTTCCACCATTTTTTGTGATCCACACAATTGAAGGCTTTGGCATAGTCAATAAAGCAGACATAAATGTTTTCTGGAACTCTCTTGCTTTTTCCATGATCCAGCGGATGTTGGCAATTGGATCTCTGGTTCCTCTGCCTTTTCTAAAACCAGCTTGAACATCAGAGAGTTCACGGTTCACCTATTGCTGAAGCCTGGCTTGGAGAATTTTGAGCATTACTTTACTAGTGTGTGAGATGAGTGCATTTGTGTGGTAGTTTGAACATTCTTTTACATTGCCTTTCTTTGGGATTGGAATGAAAAGTGACCTTTCCCAGTCCTGTGGCCACTGCTGAGTTTTCCGAATTTACTGGCATATTGAGTGCAGCACTTTCATAGCATCATCTTTCAGGATTTGAAACAGCTTAACTGGAATTCCATCACCTCCACTAGCTCTGTTCGTAGTGATGCTTTCTAAGGCCCACTTGACTTCACATTCCAGGATGTCTGGCTCTAGGTGAGTGATCACACCATGGTGATTATCCGGGTCATGAAAATCTTTTTTGTACAATTCTCCTGTGTATTCTTGCCACCTCTTTTTCATATCTTCTGCTTCTGTTAGGTCCATACCATTTCTGTCCTTTATCGAGCCCATCTTTGCATGAAATGTTCCCTTGTTATCTCTAATTTTCTTGAAGAGATCTCTAGTCTTTCCCATTCTGTTCTTTTCCTCTATTTCTTTGCATTGATAGCTGAGGAAGGCTTTCTTATCTCTCCTTGCTATTCTTTGGAACTCTGCATTCAGATGCTTATATCTTTATTTTTCTCCTTTGCTGACAGAATGTGGTCCACTGGAGAAGGGAATGGCAAAATTTGTCCAAGGAGTCCCTAAAGCGCTCACCTAACTCAGATTATTGAAGAATGCCATAATTATAGATGGACAGCTCAGGTGACAACAATACCTCCTTAAAATCAGGAGTAAGAAATCTTATTTTTTTTTTACTAAGAAATTTGATGATTATTATTTTTTTACTCCTTACTTTCATTTCCTTTGAGGACTTCCCTTGTGGCTCAGACAGTAAAGAATCTGCCTGCAATGCCGGAGACCCAGGTTCGATCTCTCAGTTAGGAAGATCCCTTGGAGAAACGAATTTGTACCCACTCCAGTATTCTTGCCTGGAGGCAGAGGAGCCTGGTGGGCTATAGTTGATGGGGTTGCAAAGAGTTGGACACAGCTGATACTTTGGCCACCTGATGTGAAGAGCCGACTCCTTGGAAAAGACCCTGATGTTGAGCAAGACTGAAGGTAAAAGAAGCAGCAGCAGAAGAGGATCAGATAGTTATATAGCATCACCAACTCAATGGACATGAGTCAGAGCAAACTCCAGGAGATAGTGAAGGACAGGGAAGGCTGGTGTGCTGCAGTCCATGGGGTTGCAAAGAGTCCGACGTGACTCTGTGACTAAACAACAACTATCTATAAATAATTAAATCTCATTGTCTAACAATGAAATATTTTAAAATAAATAAAATATAGATATCCAAACAAATGCTAACTCACAATAGATAATGTAACAAATTTTATGTTTATTAATGTTTTGTCCTTGAGAAATGGTTTTCAAATGTTATCTACCCAACAAATTGCCTCAGAATGATCGTTTCTGTGTGTGTGTGTGTGTGTGTGTACAGGGAGAAGAGAGGCTGTTAAATCCAGGTTCATGGGCCTCTTTCACAACTAATGAATTTAAATTTCTGGGGGTGGGATCCAATAATTTACATTTTAACAAGTCTCCTCTCCCAAGGAGATTCTGATTCATGTTACATCTTGTGAGCAACAACTTCAAAGTCTCAAGATATATACATATTTCTTTTCTAAATTGTTCATACAAATGCAAATAATAAATTGCTATTAACATCATTGTCATAATTAATTTAAAATGATTAATGAATTGGCTTTAGTTTTCCTGGTTTAATTATTTGCTAATGACACTAGTTTAATTAATTGTTCATGTCGACAAATATATGATTCCTGTTTTCACAGTTCTTCATAAGCCCAACCGGAAAGCAGATCTTTTATCAATGCAAGGCATGGCCCACCTGTCACCATTTCATGTTGCAGTCATGTGCTAATTTGATACTGTTTAAATAGTGCTATATCCATTTCCTTTTCCAGCCTTTTATTCAGCCTAAACATTTCCAAAGGACTAACATCTAGTAGGCAATGGCACCCCACTCCAGTACTCTTGCCTGAAAAATCCCATGGATGGAGGAGCCTGGAAGGCTGCAGTCCTTGGGGTCGCAGAGGGTCAGACACGACTGAGTGACTTCACTTTCACTTTCCACTTTCATGCATTGGAGAAGGAAATGGCAACCCACTCCAGTGTTCTTGCCTGGAGAATCCCAGGGACGGGGGAGCCTGATGGGCTGCCGTCTATGGGGTCGCACAGAATCGGACACGACTGAAGTGACTTAGCAGCAGCAGCAGCAACATCTAGTAAGCTTTGTCTTGGTATGCACAGACATCAGCTGCACCCCTGGAAAGGAGTTCCTTCAGTAACTCTGATGAACATGCATTTGCCACGAGAGGGGAATGGAGAAAGTGGAATTATATGTATTTTAACATACCCCTGGGGAAAATCATGCTTTAGGAGTAAGACAACTATTTTTCCTCAAGCCTTAGAACCAAAAGGTCTAATTAATTTCCCCCAGGAAACTGAATAGAATAATTCCTTGCTTCTGTGGCCCCCAACTTTATCGTTTAGGGAAAGGAAACACTTTCTTCCATGATTCTATTTGTTTTTCTGGCATCTTTCTTTATGGAAAAGAGTAGAAAATTTGAAACTTCCTGTCTCTGCTGGGGCATCCTGTTACAAACGCATTTGTGTACTTATTAGACCATGCCTGTTTTGTTTACATCATACAACCAGCTATAGCACAGTCCTTGGACTGTCATAGGTACTTGGTAAATGTATCTTGAATCTCTCAGTTTTGGGTTACTTCTTAGAATATTAGGGCTGTTGCACTGTCATTCTTATGTACAACCTGCAGGAAAAGATATATTTTCCTTGAAACATTTTCCTGCTGAATTTTAAGCATGTAGCAAGTAATTATCTTGATCTGAAAATTTGTTTGTCAAACTACTTACTCATTTTCTTTCCTTTTTATTAATTGCCACAATTTTGGCTCAGAATATCTCTCTCACTAAGTTGATGAGACATTTCCCTCTTATCTCACTGCCATTTTTACCAGGTCAGGAACCAAAGTACAAAGTCAGCAAAGCATTGGGAGCTGAAATGCAGATCTGAGGAAGAGAATTTTAAAGGCATAAATGATTACTGACATGTGAATAAAATGTATCTCCCCCAAAATTTCAGCGAAGTATAACCTCACATATCTGGGAAAGACATCTGGCTTCAAGATGGCATACAAGTTTATACGAGGGAGACTGAAAAAAGATTAAACCTTGATGTATTAAAAATTCCGATCCTGCATGTGTATTAACATTTTAAAGCAAACCACTATTGTAGAAATAGACTGTAAAACGTACAGAGAAGTAAATGGAACAAAGAAAATGTAATCAGGCCAATAAAAGACAGAAATGTTAAAAATGAGAAGGAAAAAGAGAGTACCATAAATATGAAACATGAAACAAAATGGCAAGAATAAGTTCAAATAAATTAACAATAACAATAAATAACGTTTGGCTGAAGAATATTTGTTGTTTGTGTCAGAAATAAAGCTACATTTTATTTTCCAGACACATGTCTGAAACAAAGTGACACAGGATGATGGAAAAAAAAAAATCTAGCAAGTACTAACATAGAGAAAATAACTCAAGGTATAAAGCATTAAAAGGATCAAGGTAAGGCATTCTTTTTTTTCATAAAAGGAACCCTCCACCTTAAAATAATACAATAGCCACGGTCCTTACAAAATAAACTCATAAAATACAACGAAAAAAATGACAAAACTGTTATATTGACAGATTTAAAAACATCTCTCTCAGATTAATAACCATGAAGTAAATAAAACTCTAGATGTTTTAGATACTATAAATGCTGCTACTGCTGCGAAGTCGCTTCAGTCGTGTCCGACTCTGCGACCCCATAGATGGCAGCCCACTAGGCTCCCCCGTCCCTGGGATTCTCCAGGCAAGAATACTGGAGTTTGATCTAATTGGTAGTTACTCAGAATTATTTGCACATAAAATAGATGCTATAGTTTTTTAAGCATTCAAGAATTTTGAAAGACTTTAAAAGTAATCATGTACTAGAGTCATAATTTGAAAATTTTTTTCCAAAAATTGAGAAACCAATGAATTGTATGCCTTGATTAAAATGCAATAAATATAAAGGTCTGATGTGTGTGTGCTCAGTCACTCAGACAACAAAATGAAAGCCAAACATCTTGTGCAATGGCAGTGTTGTAAAATAAACTTGCAAAAAAAGTGATGGGTCAAAGAGAACATCAAAATGAAATTGTTAACATTTAGATTTAGAATAAATATTGGCTAACTACTTATGTATAAACAGTGTGGGACATTTTAGCCTTGAGAAAAATGTAGAACTTAAATATATTAGAAAATAAAAAAATAAACAATAAGTAAACTGAGAGTTCTCTTTTGATTAGCATGTAGGATGCTTGGGATATAATTTTGCTTCCGTGGTGACACCAACAGCAATAGCCACTTCTTAGGTGAAGAACAAACCCTTCATAGGTGTGTACGGAGCTGAGGAAAATTCTACAGCTGGAGATGAACATCTTGCCTGAGTTCAACCAGGTCAAAAATCAGTCTGGTTGAGATGGATTATTCTTTTTCTGTCGCTAAGTCGTGTACAACTCTGCAGTCCCATGGACGGCAACACACCAGGCTTCCCTGTCCTTCACCGTCTCCTGAAGTTTTCTCAAACTCATAACCATTGAGTGGGTGATGCCATCCAACCACTTCATCCTCTGTGGCCCCCTTCTTCTCCTGCCCTCAGTCTTCCTCAGCATCAGGAATGAGGAGAAGTCAACTGGGTTGGGGAAACATATTAAGATCTGGAGCCCTAATTGCCCAAATGAATTGATTAGTCCCATGATAAGGGGGTTCAAGGTGGAGGGACACTGTTTCATGCATTCATGTGATAATTGGATTCTAAGACCCTAACTAAGTTGAATTCAAAGGTGAACTAAAAGACTCAAAAGTACAGTTACCCTCTCCCAGGTCAAAAAGTGACTATATTGAAAAACAGATGTGTGAGAGAGGTTAGATGCAGAGAACACAACTGGAGAAACTGACCTAATCAAAACTAAGGAACAGCATAAGACCAGCTTGACCCTTAAGAAAAATTTAAATAATCAATAATAATCTTAGCTACCACAGAGGAAAGACTTTCATAGTCTCTGAGGGGAAAAAAAAAAAAAAAAAAAAAAACCTCTGCAAAATCCTACAGTCAGTCTCCATTGTCCTTGTATACACAATGTCTGGAGTAATACAAAAATTTATGAGACAGGCACAGATGCACATTTTCCTTTAATTCTTTAGATATGGTTTCCTTTTGTTCTTTGAACATATTTAAAATAGCTCATTTAAAGTTTTTGTCCAGTAAATCCAATGACTTAGTACCCTCAGGGGAAATTTTTATCAATTGATTTTTTTTTTTCCTCCAAGTATGAGCCAAACTTTCTCATTTCTCTACATGTTTTATTAATTTCTTTTGAAAACTAGACATTTAAACATTAAAAAGTTTGTTGTTGTTTGCAGTTGTTATTGTCTTTTTGTTGTTTGCTTGTTTAGCAGCTTTCCTGGATAAATTCTTTTAGGTCTGTATTCTTTTTAGCGAGTGGCCAGCAATGTCTGTGCTCAGTTAGCTTAATGGCTAGCTAATGACTGGACAAAGATTTCTTTTAATTCATGAAGCAACAAGTCTTTCAGATTATGAACAAAGTCTTTGTGTGGTTTGGGGGAGGCACTGATTTAATGTCAGACATGAAGTTTACAAGTCTACCTTAACTTTTATTTCCTATGTGTGCAGAACTTCACATTCAGAGGTGGAGAGCTTAAAGGCCCTCTCAGCTCTTTCATAGCTGTTCCCAGAGCCTTTTGCATGCACATGGCCCTCCAGATTTCTAAGAATATTTTAGAGCTTTCCAAAATCATCTACATATATCTCATTCAAAACTTTTCCTTTTGAGATTTTTGATCTGTTTGATGTTTGTGTCAATTTCCATTGCTACCTATGCAGTTGGGATATTAAACAATTGTGGCTGATTGTTTCTGACAATCTCTAGGGAAAAGGCTCTCTACATTGGGCCAGCTCTGTGTCAGGCCAAAGAAAGATAAGCCTTACTGTTGGGATTGCCCAGAAAACTACTAGACAGGTCGAATAATGACACTTATCTGGGAATTGGGTTTTAAATGTTATCTCACTCTGTTATTTCACCTTCTAGGCTGTAAGGCTGTTGCTTTCAGTAAGCCGGTGAAGCATTGGTTTTCAGAGCTACTGTGGGGTTGATGCAGAGTCACAAGACTAGGAGAAGTAAAAATAGCACAAAGTTCACTGTTATTATCAAGATTCAGCCAATTTTCTTGAATAAAGAACCTACAGGTTATTGAATGTCTTTGGCTAATTTCCACATTTCTGAAAATGTTGATTTTGACAAGTTTGTATGTTATCACTGCTTTTAAGAAGGAGAAGATTGTTGGAGCTCCTTATTACACCATTCTTGCTGACATCTGGCAAAGAGTTCTTAGACTTGATACCAAAAAGCATGATCCATAAAATTTTAAAAATTGATGGTCAAAATTAAATTTTTTCTCTGTGGAAGACTCTGTTAAGAGGATAATAAAACACATCACACAGTGAGAGAAATATCTGTAGAGCACATGCATGATAAAGGACTTGCATCTAGAACATAAAAAACTCTCAAACTTCAGTATTTAAAAAACATCAATCGAATTAGAAAGAGGGCAAAAGACTGGAACTGATACTTTTCAAAAGAAAATATGAAAATGGAAAATAACTGCATAAAAATATGTTCAACATCATTAGTCACTTCAGTTCAGTTCAGCCGCTCAGTTGTGTCCGACTCTTTGCGACCCCATGAATCTCAGCACACCAGGCCTCCCTCTCCATCACCAACTCCCGGAGTTCACTCAGACTCACGTCCATCGAGTCAGTGATGCCATCCAGCCATCTCATCTTCTGTTGTCCCCTTCTCCTCCTGCCCGCAATCTCTCCCAGCATCAGAGTCTTTTCCAATGAGTCAACTCTTCACATGAGGTGGCCAAAGTACTGGAGTTTCAGCTTTAGCATCATTCCTTCCCAAGAAATCCCAGGGCTGATCTCCTTCAGAATGGACTGGTTGGATCTCCTTGCAGTTCAAGGGATTCTCAAGAGTCTTCTCCAAAATCATAATTCAAAACCATCAATTCTCCGGCACTCAGCTTTCTTCACAGTCCAACTCTCACATCCATACATGACCACAGGAAAAACCATAGCCTTGACTAGATGGACCTTTGTTGGCAAAGTAATGTCTCTGCTTTTGAATATGCTATCTAGGCTGGTCATAACTTCTCTTCCACGGAGTAAGTGTCTTTTAATTTCATGGCTGCAGTCACCATCTGTCGTGATTTTGGAGCCCCCCAAAATAAAGTCTGACACTGTTTCCACTGTGTCCCCATCTATTTCCCATGAAGTGATGGGACCAGATGCCATGATCTTTGTTTTCTGAATGTTGAGCTTTAAGCCAACTTTTTCACTCTCCAGTTTCACTTTCATCAAGAGGCTTTTTAGTTCCTCTTCACTTTCTTCCATAAGAGTGGTGAGCTTTAAGCCAACTTTTTCACTCTCCTCTTTCACTTTCATCAAGAGGCTTTTTAGTTCCTCTTCACTTTCTTCCATAAGAGTGGTGTCATCTGCATATCTGATGTTATTGATATTTCTCCTGGCAATCTTGAGTCCAGCTTATGCTTCTTCCAGCCCAGCGTTTCTCATGATGTACTCTGCATAGAAGGTAAATAAGCAGGGTGACAATATACAGCCTTGACACACTCTTTTTCCTATTTGTAACCAGTCTGTTGTTCCATGTCCAGTTCTAACTGTTGCTTCCTGACCTGCATATAGGTTTCTCAGGAGGCAGGTCAGGTAGTCTGGTGTTCCCATCTCTTTCAGAATTTTCCAGTTTATTGTGATCCACATAGTCAAAGGCTTTGGCATAGTCAATGAAGCAGAAATAGTCAGTTATATAAATGCAAATTAAAACCAACCAACCGTCAGAAGAACCAAGTTAAAAATAGTGATAATACCAAATATTGGTGAGGATGTTGAAAACCAAATCTCTCCTACATCTCTAATAGGAATATAAAATATTGCAAGCACTCTGGAAAAGAGTCTCCTAGTTCCCTTTAAAATTAAAAAATGGATTACCGCATGATCTAGAAATGGCATATGTATTGTATACATATGCCAAGGTAATGAAAACTCTTTTCCTTGTAAAAACTTGGACATGAATATTCTTAGCAGCTTTAATATAGTAGTCCCAAACCAGAAACTATCCAAATGTCCTACATCCAATTAATTATTGTATGATTAAGAAAGTAAGATACATCTGTGGCATAGAACACTACTCAGGAATAGCTTGCTATTGAAAGCTGCAATAACTTGCAGGAATGTAAAGGACATTATGTTGAGAAAAACATCTAATACCAAAAGGATATATACTGCATGGTTCCATTCATATAACACTTGTGAAGTAGCAAACACATGGATGCAAAACAAACTAGTGATTGTTGAAGGTTAAGATGCAGAGGCAGGAGTGAGTGTGGCTATAAAAAAGTTGAATAGAGGAGTCTTATCATAATGGTTCAATTAAGTATCTTGATTGTTGTAGTGATTACTTATGCATGTGATAGAACTGTGCAGAGCTATACCCCTCCTCCCACACATAAATGAATGTGCTTATAACTGGTGAAATCTGAATAAGCTCTAAGGGTTATACCAGTGATAGTGCCAAATTACAAATAAAATATTAGCCAATCAAATCAAGCAATGTGTTAAAAGGACAATGTATTACAAACAGAGAGAGGATAATCAGTTATCTGCTAAATATTCAGCTTCCTTCTTCCCTAGTAACAATCCCCTCATTTTAATCCAATCACTAATATAACCAGCTTAAAAATTATACTTCTCTCATTCTTTTGGAGGTTGGATGGATAACAAAATGCAAAGAGAAACTTAGGGTTAGGACTTCTGGGAAACTATCATTACTCAAATCCCTTCCCTGCAACTCCCCCCTCATTTTTCCTGCCTGTAATGAGGACATGATGCTTACATTTCTAGTGGTAATCTTGGGATTACAAGCAAAAACAAGAAGACAAAGACTTCCCCCCTTATATCCTTAAATTGCTGAACCAGTGCCAGCAACTGCTTTACTCTAGACCGGATTATATCGGGAATATGAGCCCTTGTGTATTCAATTCACCATAGCCAGGTCTCTCATACTAGTAGCTGAATGGAATACTTTACGATATACTGACCAAGAAAGCTTATCCATGCATTGAAAAGATGGGTCAAAATGAGAAACTCTATCAAGGTAATTTTCTTTGTTAACAGACTTGAGGAGAAAATTTTATGATTATTTGCATGGATGTTGATTAAGAATTTTATAAAATCTAACATACATTCATGGTAACAACTCAAAAAATGAGAAGTAGAAACTTTCTTAATTCATTAAGTACCATCTGGTAAAAACTGATGCAAAAATCACATTTAATAATGAAATATTAAACACATGCTCAGTAACAGCAGAAATAAGAACAGAATTTCTTTGACCATTTCTATTATTGATTGTTATACTGGAGACTAAAAGTAAAATAGCAAAAGAAAAAAGTGGCTCAAAGATTATAAAGATAATGTTCTTCCTAGAACATTTAAGAGAATCAACTAATAAACAATGGAACTGATAAAAAAAACTCAGCAAGTTGGCTGGATAAAATTTGCCATGCAAAATCAATTTAGTTTTCATCAGTAAAAAACTAAAAATCAAAATATATTATAAGAACAGTTACAACAGTAACAGAAAGTTAAGATCCCTGGTTTTAAAAAAAATTAAAAATGCAAGATGTTTACGGAGAAAGTAATAAAACCTTATTTAGTAATACATATAGATATAACTAAAAGGAGAAATATGCTATGTTCATAAATGGCAATATTCAATATTAGGAAAAATATCAGTCCTCTCCAAATCAATCTAGTCATAGAAATGTATATAAAAACAAAGTGAAATTATTTTATGCAAAAGTTTTAAAAAGTAATGTGTCACGAAAAAAATGTAGAAAGTAGATTCATTCTAAGCTATTTTTAGAGTATGAAAACATTGATTTACTCACATTAGGTAGAAATTTGGAAGTATAATTAAAAGTAAATTTTCAAAGCCTGTGACCTTGCAATTCTATTTCTAGATATCTGCCTGAGGGCAAAAGAAGGTCTGCTACAGCATTATTTAAAATATCAAAATATTAAAAACAAACTACATGACTTTCCAAAGAAGTTTAAGAGACAAAATGTACATTTTGTGGAATACTGTCTATGAATTAAAATATACAATCTATAACTATCAACATAGATTACACTAAAAGTTTTATATTGTACAGTTCATGGAATATGATAACCTTTAAATAAAAACAAATAGATAAAATAATTTAAAACAGCACACACATACACTAATTTAAGTTTTTTTAAAAAAGGATATATGCACCAAAGACATAATATTGATTACCTAGAGGAATGGGAAATGATACTATGACTGAGGAGGTCAAAGTGGACTTTAGATTTAGATATAATGTTTTTGAAAATGTAAAAGGGAATTGTAATTATATCTTAGTTGTGCAATTAAAAATGAATTTAAAGGGTCTGGTAAATATTTGTATAAGTGGACTTTGATGGTGATCAGTCAAAAGGTAGAACAAAATTCTGGGTCATGCTGGATTAATACAGGTATACTTATCAGAGATTTGCATTGGACACATGCTTAGGAGCACGTATAGGCACATATAGCACAAATAATCAACCAAACAATATACTAAGTGCTATGACAGTGTTGGGAATAGAGAAGAGGAAGTTGCTGGCGTTTTCTTAGGAACTATGAGGAGGTAAATTTGAATTTTGAATTTGAAGGGAAAAAAATTTTAAATTAAGAGCTCAGAGTGAGCAGAGTGATTGCGGGTCAAGCGAGCAGCCTGTACCAAAGATGTGAATCTAGAGAGGGTTTGACATGTCTGAAGGATAGTATTTGCAGGCTTGACTGTATATGGAGAGCAAAAGTTGTGGGGGCTGTAAAGAGAGCAGAGGCTAGAGATTAAATGTCAGTGCCAGATTGTGGGATCTTTCTGCACAGAAATATATATGTTGTTTTCCTGATCTCTAAGCCTCTCCCTAAATTTTCTCTACTTGTTTCACCTATTCTTAAGTTTCTACCTAAAACCCCATGGTACTTTCCTCACCTACCTCAATCCATTTTGAGTTTTTCAGAATGTTTTTAGTGCCTGTAGTCTATATACATCATTTTAATACTTAAGTGTCTTCATTCCAAAAAAATTAAATTGGGTTATATGTTTGCCATGTATCCTGAAATCACTAAAACGGGTGTTAGGATCATAATGGATAACTATATTTTCTGAGTTGAACTGAGAGGAGATAAAGTGGTACTTTCTAGGCTCTCCAACAAAATTAGCCTTTAACATGGGCAACAGTGTACAAAGAGTAAGGCCGCAAGAAGTAATTCATTTCAGTATCCATTTTGCTTATTAGCTCTGTTGCTTTGCAGGGTTGTTTACGTTCTTTGTCATTCATTTTCATCAATAAAGTAGGGATGATACTAACACATTTAATTTGTTGGCTTTTTGCAATATACTAGGAACATTGCTAAGGTGTTGTTTTTTTTTTTAAACACTATAAGAGGTACAAACTGGCACCATAACACTTACATATAATAATTGTAACATTTCTTTAGTTTTGTAAAGCAAATCAATTCTAGCTTAATCACTACCTGCCAGGGTTTCAAGAACCACCCACAACCCTTGGGACTAATATAAACTTGAGGTTTAGTCTAGAGAAGCTGGACTTAGTCTGTATGTACATCATTATATGTGCTTATTATTCAATTTTAGAGACCCATTTAAACGCAGGTGACTTTGCAGCTTAAAGAATGCCCTCCATTCTTTCAATACCGAATTCCGCTTCTGACATTTACTGTAAGCCAGTGGTTCTCCACAGGGTGAAGGGGATTTGGCCCTTCGGGAGGCATTTGGCAATAACAGGAGACAGTTTTAGTCGTCACAGTTTGGAGGGGAGGTGCTAATGGCATCTAGTGAGTATAAGTCAGGGATGCTGCTAAACATCTGGCAATGCCAGAACAGCTCCTGACAACAAAGAATTATCCAGCCCAATATATCAACAGACCAAGGCTGAGAAACTGCTCTGAGGGTTAGCGATGATACTGTGGACAGAACCATGGGAATTGTGCTGTTTGCTGAGAACTAAGGAGTATAACCAGAACTCAGCAGATCACAGAACCTGCTAGGATTCCACTTGATTTAGACAGAGTTCCAACTATTTCTTCCTTCTACGTCAAAATGCTCTAACTTCCCTCCATCCTCACAACTATGATGTAATTGCATGTTCCTTTATTTAAAAAAAAAATTTTGGTTCTTTCAAACAAGGACTGGTTTGAGAAATTTTCTTAAGAATGGATCTTGAAACCCAAAGAAGGTGGTTAGGAAGCCTAGAATATGGCTGTCCATCCTACCTCAGGAAAAACAAGATTAGAATTAATATCTCATTAAATGATCCTATAACATTTTTAAAAACAGAAAACTGAGATTTTGCAGACATAAGGTCACTTGTCTAAGACAACTAAGTTATGAAAAAGCTAGAGCCAGTTAACTGAAACCTAAGCTTAGCAGTTTTCTTCAATAAGAAAAGATCTTATTTAACTATGAAGTTGATCGATGGCCTGAAGTCACTTTCAAAGTCACTTTGTCCAGGTAAACTTAAAACAGATGGAAAGTAATACATGTTCCCCTGTAGCACATGTTTTATTTTAAAGTATTTTAGTGAAATATAATATATCAAAAGTACACATATCATATGTGCAGGCTTGATGAATTGTTACAAATTGAATCTACCTACATAACCAGTAAGCAGATGCAGTAACAGTATATTACCAGCACCTCAGAAGCCCTATTAGGTCCCTTTCAGTCATGAATCTCTTCTCTCCCCATAGTGTAACACTGGTTTTCATATTTAGATAAACTGCAGGTGCCTCTCAAAAGCCTGTAACGATACTAACAATACTCAATTCTATTTTTTTGCATATTTGAAAAAACAAGTATTGTTGATTTACAATGTTGTGTTAGTTTCAAGTGTACAGCCCAGTGATTCACTTATATGTATATATATGTATACATACATACACATATTCTTTTTCCTTATAGGTTATTACAGAATATTGAGTATAGTTTCCTGTGCTATACAGTAGATCTTTGTAAGTTATCTATTTCATACATAGTAGTGTGTATAGGTTAATCCCATCTTCTTAATTTATACTCCCCCACCTCTATCCCCTTTGGTAACCTTAAGTTTTTTCTTTTCTTTTTTTTTTTTTTTTAATGTCTGTGGATCTATTTCTGCTTTGGAAGTAAGTTCTTTGTATTTTTGTTTTAGATTTCACATGTCTTGGCTATTGTAAATAATGTTGCTTTGAATATTGGGGTGCAAGTATCTTTGAATTATAGTTTTCTCCAAATATATGCCCAGGATTGGGATTGCAGAATCATATGGTAGCTCTATTTTTAGTTTTTTTGGGAAACACCATACCATTCTGCAAAGTGGCTGTACCAATTTACACTCCCACCAACAGCGTAGGAAGCTTCCTTTTTCTTCACATCCTCTCCAGAACTTATTATTTGTAGACTTTTTGATGATGGTCATTCTGACTAATGTGGGGTGATACCTCATAGATTTGATTTTCATTTCTCTAATAATTAGTGATGTTGAGCATCTTCTCGTGTGCCTGTTGGCCATCTGCGTATCTTTGGGGGAAATGTTGATTTAGATCTTCTGTCTACTTTTTGATTGGGTTGTCTGGTTTTTGACACTGAGTTGTATGCGCTGCCTGTAGATTTTGGAAATTAACCCTTTGTTTGCTGCATCACTTACAAATCTTTTCTCCCATTCTGTGGGCTGTCTTTGCACTTTCTTTACGGTTTCCTTGGCTGTGCAAAAGCTTTTCATTAGTTCTCACTTGTTTATTCCCAATTCTGTTTTCTCTATTTTTCATCTCTCTCTTTGTTTTTTACTCCTCCCTCCCACTTGCCCCATTTTTTCTCTTCTTTTTCCTTCTCCCTCCCTTCATTCCTTTATCTTTGGCTACCACCATTTACTAAATATTTTCTTCCATTATTCTTAATAAACTTGGGCCAATATAAAGGAAAATAGATACTAAAGTAGAGAACTATTATGGTAGAAGAAAAATACTTCAAAGTTATGGCACAATCACAGTAATGTTGATTGCTCATCTAAATCCAATATTACTAAGCACCTGGGTTCTATGGAAGTTGGCATTACAAATATGATTTTTAGAATGAAATCCCATATAACTGGAAGAAAACCATGTACACTGCCAAAAACAGCAAACAGGGAAATAGCCGACTGTGTTTAAACTAACAAAAAACTCCTGTCCCTCTTGCATTCTGTCTTCAATGATGCTTGCGAGTGTAGTGTGTTTAACATTAAAGATAAATAATTTATCACTTTTAAACATACATAAACCAATTTTGCCCTCCTGTAGTAAAGCTTGGTAAAATTTAGCCACTTAGGGAACTGGTGTAGTATTTGAATTATAGATCATATGAGCCTATTTTTTAAATAGTGAGATTAAGGAATAGAAGAAGTAGGCTTTACACCTGTTTTATAAATTAATTATTTTGCAATAGAGCTTTATGCTAGGTACTGTTATGTTCCACAGGGCGAATTTGATGAGTGAGATACCCCAAATCTGGGGAATAATCAGCCACATGAAATTGAAGTTTTCCTTGTTTGTTTAAAAAACTCAACCTTATTTCCAAGTACATTCAGTCCTTCATATTAAGTGAAAAACCCTACCAAACAGAGATCTTGCTGATTCCAAGGAAGAAAGACACATCTATCTGCAATTATTTAATAGCAAATTAATTGCCTCAGTAGTACAAATGGTTACTACCACAATATTTAAAAACAGTTGCAAATAGATTAAACATTGCTAGAATCTTCTGCAGCTGTGAATTTGCTAAGTCTGTCCTTTCTTCACAGATAATACAAAATATGAGCTTTAGTATAATTTCCATATATCTGGATTAGCAAAGTTCTATCAAGTGAAATAGTCCTTAAAAAAGTCTGGGGAAATTACTACACATTCAAAGCCTGTGCCTGGTCATATCAACAAATCAGCTGTTTTTCAGTTGATTTAGCTTCTAAGTCCATCTTAACATGGCACAATCTACTTAATGAACTGTGCTGTGATTGAATGGACTACTAAGATAGCTTCAAATTGTCCAAATTTGAATCTGGTCTTTTCTCATTGTAATGTGGGGAAGATTTATTTATTTGTCCCTGCAAAACTTTAAAATACGTATACTCTTGGAGTACAGTAAGTAAGTAAAGTCGCTCAATCGTGTCCGACTCTTTGCGACCCCATAGACTGTAGCCTACCAGGCTCCTCTGTCTATGGGATTTTCCAGGCAATAATAGTACTGGAGTGGATTGCCATTTCCTTCTCCAGGGGATCTTCCCAACCCAGGGCTCGAACTCGGGTCTCCCACATTGTAGACAGACGCTTTACCATCTGAGCCACCAGGGAAGTCTTACTTCTTCCAAATATGTTTATGAAATAGAAATTATTCTACTTCATGATTACTTGTCAATGTTCATTGAACATTCTTCTCCAGTATTTTTTATTGTCATTCCAACTGGGATTCTGATTAACCACGCAACTGATGGCTTAATATAGGATAAAACCGAGCAGTTATTCCTGAGTTATTTCTTAGTTATTTCTAAGCAGATATTCTCAGAAGAAACAAAACTTTTCCTCATAGTTCATAGGTACCTTATCAAATAACCTCTCATTTTTCAAAAATAACAGAAAATCTACACTAAAGAATAATTCTGTAATTTCTTGAAACAATTTTTTGTTCTTAGCTTGTAATACATGAATATTTTAAAGACAAATACCGATGCATTATGGACTTCCCAGGTGGTGCTAGTGGTAAACAGCCCTCCTGCCAATGCAGGAGACAAAAGAGATGAAGGTTCCTGGGTTGGGAAGATCCCCCAGAGGAGGGCATGGCAACCTACTCCAGTGTTTTTGCCTGGAAAATCACAGGGACAGAGAAGCCTGGCAGGCTACAGTCCATGGGGTCTCAAAGGGTCGGACATGACTGAAGTGACTTAACACACACGCAAGCACCTATCAATGCATTATATTTAAGGTAATATAGTTTGAATTCAGGTTTTCAAGAAGGAGAGACATCAGTCTTTAACAAGATTTTTCTGAGGCAAAAATTGGGATTATATATATGAAAGTATTTTGAAAGTGCTTAAAATCAATGCTAATGTTTCATATTTGTCCTGTGGCTTTGGCCGCCTTCCCAGCCTGGAATGAAATTTAACAAGCCTGGTATTATCTGTCACAGCTGGAATCAATCTTCTCAGTTAACTAGCCAGTGACATAGGAAGCCGCCCCCTCCCCGAGAAAATGGGACAAATTTACAAATGCTGGATTGGAAAAAGAACTTCAGGAAAGCTCCTGAGACTACGGCCTGACCTGAGTGTGGGAGGGTTGAAAAGACCCCAGAATCTGGGGACTTGGGTAGTGATAGTATTCACAGCATTTCAGTTTAATGTATTTTGTAGTTTTGCCTAAGGATGGTCCAGAGGAGATGGTTTCCCTATGTTGCACCGTATGATTACGCTGAACAGAAGCTAACAAGATGTCTCATCTATTCATTACTCACAGAATGGGTTCTTGATAAGTACTTGACTGGGCAATAAAGAAAATAAAGGTGTATAATTCATTCATTTTTCAATTTTCATTAGTAAGATATTTCAGAAAATGTCATCTCTATTTCATCCTCTCCCTTTCTTTGGGTTCTCAGAAGTAAATTGATTTACATGAACGAAGTAACCTAAACCAAATGCTTTAGAGTGAATTAGTTTAGTACGTAGTCTAATTCATTCTTGTCCATTTTTCAAATACTAATAGTATTAACTAAAATTGGCAGCATTACGTGTATGTATTAATATACATGTGAATTATAACCATTATATTCCTACTTTCATTCTATTAACAAATATGACTTAAATGGAATGGGAAAAACTCTCCTAACTTTCTAGACATTAGACTACTGCTTATATTGAGAGGAAAAACCCGAAGCCATTTTATTTCCTTTTTCAAATGTTTTATTTTTTCCTTTTTTGGCATTTGCCTGAATATAAATATAGAAGCTCTTTCTGTTTTATTTGAATAATAGTCTTCTCATTTTGTGCTTCATGAATATTTTTCTCATAATCCTCATTACACAAATTTCCATGTTAAAATTCAGTTTAGTTATTTTGCTTACATCTCATGTTATTTTAAAGACTTCTTTCTTGAAAATGCATTTAGCTCAGCAATGTTAATGAAAGACTGTATTATAGGCATTTGCAGAAGCATCTGTAAATCATGAGATATGATGAAAATGTTTCACAAATACATATTCATGATTAATTTAATGACATGACAAGATAGCTTAAATCAGATACCTATTTATTATGAATAATTAACACTGTTTCTCTATTAAACACACAAGCTTAACCCCCTAAAATTTCTAGCCAGGATTCACAAAGAGTAAATTAATATGCTGTAATTATCTTTGTTGAAGTTTTTCTCTGCCTGACCACATAGGAAAGAATGAATTTTTATAAGAAAATTATCCCTAGAATGTGAATCTATCCACTACTTTTATACTCATTTACATCTCTTAAAATTGGCTGTTATCAAACAACCCAGCATTGACTGCCTGGAACACACCGCACCACACCACACCACAACAGGAGGCTCCCCCGTAGCATCCTGCTGGACTTGTTATTACTGAAATCAAGCAGATGGTGGCACTCTCCTCCACTAAACTCTCAACAGGATCAACCAGATGGATGTTTGTGAGCAGCAGGCATGGATAGGAAAAGGATTACTTGAAGGGCTCTTGCCATTCAGGGTTTCACTTTAGTTACAATAAAACAAGGCTTTTTATTTTCTCCTTCATTCTGAATCTCTGCACTGGGGCTCTTTTAAATTCTTCCCTAAGCAATTGATGCTCTCCTTGATGACAGTACTTCTCAAGTTGGACAGCTTTTATGTTACCTGCTTTACTGCCCCGCCTGCCCTTTTTCTTCTTTTATGTTAGAAAATCATGTCTCTTTTATTAAAAAAACATGAACTCCATCTGGTCATGATGAAGGTTGCTTCTTTCTATGCTTCATCAAAGAAGAGCTGTGTATGATTCGATTTTGCCCTGTCATGCAAAATCTCCTTTATTGTCCCATCTCTCTCTCACGTTTCCCTCCTTCCTTCCCTCCTTCTCCCTTCCTCCTCCCTCCCTCCTTCCTCTCCTTCTTCCTCTTTTTTCCTTTTTTATTTTGTTCTCTGAGGTGAAAGACGTTTAGGGTTAGTTGAATAATGACCACCCAAGTATTCCGTCTCATAATCCCTGGAACCTGTATTGTTATGGTTCAGTTACTAACTCGTGTCTGACTCTGCATGCCTGTGGATTGCAGTGTGCCAGGTTTCCCTGTCCTTCACTGTCTCCAGAGTTTGCTCAAACTCAAGCCCATTGAGTTGGTGAAACCAGCTCTTCCTCTGTTGCTCCCTTCTCCTGTTGCTTTCAATCTTTCCCATCATTGAGGTCTTTTCCAACGAGTCAGTTCTTCGCATCAGGTGGCCAAACTATTGGAGCTTCAGTCTCAGCATCAGTCCTTCCAGTGAATTTTCAGGGTTGATTTCCTTTAGGACTGACTGGTTTGATCTTCTTGCAGTCCAACAGACTCTCAAGAGTCTTCTCCAGCATCACAATTCGAACCTGTATTACCTTATATGGTAAGAAAATCTTTATAGATGTGAATGAATAAAGATTCTTGAGATGGAGAGATCACCCTGGGTTATTCAGCCAGCACACTGTCATCATAACGGTCTTTGTAAGAGGCACACAGGAGTTAGAGGTGAAGATATTGTGAAAATGGAAGTAGAGAGATGTACTTTGAAGTGGAGGAAGGGGCCATAAGACAAGGAATACAGGAAGTCGCTACAGCTGAAAAAGGCAAGGGGACCAACTCTCCCCTCAGAACTTCATGAAGCAACCAGGCCTGTCAACATCTTGACCAGTGAAACTGCCTTCTGACTTCTGACCTTCAGAATTGTAAGCATATGCTTGAGTGTTTTAAACCACTGAGTTTGGGGAAATTTGTAATAGTAGTAATACCAATCTAACACAGCTTTCAAGGAGAAAAATAAATTCATTGAGAATCTGTTATTATTACACATACTGTTTAAGACAAAAAAATCTATTAGAGACTAAACATTGACTACTGAGTAAAACTTTATCCTCCCAAGCAGGGAATTTCATTCAGTGCAGAGCCTGGGTAGGATCTTGGCAGGAAATTCAAGGTAGGAGAAAGGGGGTAGAGTTTTAAAGGCAAAGTGCCATGAACCGTCACTGCCCCATATTAGGAAAGGGACGTCTTTGAGTGACATGTTCTGGCTCTAGGACCAGGTTTGTGAGCTGTGTGAGCACTGGGCTAGTTGGTGGTGGTCTGCTGGGAATGTGTCGGCTGTTTGGATCTGACAGCCTCCACCCACCTTGTGAGGTGCCCAAACCAAGATGCATCTCCCACTTGGGTCTGCGCTAGCGTCAGTGACAGAGGTGTAAGATGACAGGTATGGAGCCAACAGGGTGGACGAGCGCCACACTTACAGTACTAGTAACTCTGCCAGAAAGAAAGCACAAAAGCCGGAACGGGGGAAGTAATAAAAAGTGCAACAGTATAAGAGCTAATACTTAAAATACTCCCTGCTAGGAATTTTTAAGTACTCCACATGTATTACATCATTTATTGCCCACAATTCTATTTGGGAAATACTATAATCACCCCATTTTATAGATAAGGAACTTAGGGCCTGGAGAAGTTACATAATTTGTCCAAGGTCACAGAGCTTCTGGTCAAGCTAGATTCAAACTCAAGCCTATCTGACTTCAACACGGAGTGGTTGAAAAGAACTTGCTTTGAATTTGAATATCAGTCATTCTAATTTTATAATTTGTTTACTGTGTGGCAGTTACCACTGCTGCTGCTACAAAGGCTAGTCACATTTCCAGCTTAAAAGATTAGGAAGAGTTCTCTCTGCTGAAAGACACACTGAGGCATATTTTGACTAGCAACCCACTCCAATTTTCTTGCCTGGAGAATCCCATGGTGGGCTTCTGTTCATGGGGTCACAGAGTCAGACGTGACTGAGTGACTAAGCATGAATAGAATGCTAGGTTTCTAATTTACATTCACTCAACACTTTGATGTAGTTCCACTTATTCTGTCATCTAGTCTTACTGCTAAAAGTCCAGAAAGCTTATTATCTTAGTGATTTAAAGGTAAGCTGAATAAGGCTTGAAACTTCTAATCCAGTTCTGAGAATATAAAGAAATACTATGTTGTAAAAATAAAAAACAAACAAACAGGAAAATAACATGTCATGCAGTATTAACTAAAGTACAGATTTTGCTCAAATTTTACAAAATTTTATGGTAGTGTCCATTATTTGTTTTCATACCTTATTCAACATTCCACATTGTATTTAGTCGCACTGAGTAGTTTTGGCTGCACGCAACAAACTCTGATAAATTGTTTTCATTTTTATTCTGTCACAAATATATTTTTAATTTTCTTTGTTATGCCTTTTTAGATACACCCATTATTTAAAAGTGGACATTTAATTTCCAAGTACATGGGGTTTTTAAAGTGTCTTTGATATTAATTTCTCATTTAAATGATTTCTTCTCTGCCATTGTCCTCTGTGTTTTTCAGCTTTCTAACTTTGAGGCTTTCAATGGCTAAGTCAAAGATCTTGCTTGGTAACTGTCACATTGCACTTCAAAATATATGGGTTATTTTCAAATATCTTTTGATATTGATTTCTAACATAATTCGACAGTGATGAGAACAGACTCTGTGATTTCAATACCTTTGAACCATTAAATTTTTGCACCTTGTTGTATGTTCCTGGATATGTTCCAATGTCTCCTGGCTTATTTATGGTCTATGGAAAGTTGGATTTGTATCTTGCTGATATGTGAAAATTGTATAAATCTTAATTATGTTGAATTGATTCATCGTGCTTTTCAGGTCTGCTATATTCTTTTACTTTTCTATATAGTCTATTAATTTTTGAGAGTTTGATATTGAAACTCCAACTGAAAATTTTTATCTACTTAAAAAAAATTGTAATATATAGTGGAACATATGTAACTTTGTTCTGTATTTTCTAAGTCTCCTGTAAATGTGTTATCATACTTTAATAATTTAAAAAATTAAAAAAAGAAAGAAAAATGCAACAACCAAAAATTTTTTTTGAAGTTTACTAGTGCAAAAATCTATGGCTAATCCATGTTGATGTATGATACAAATCAAACCAATATTATAAAGGAATCATCAATCAATTAAAAATAAATAAATGTAATTTTATAAATCTGTTGGAATCAGGCATCATCAAATTGAAAACATTTGGGAGCACTCCACTGAGGTGGGCTAGGAAAAGACTCTTACATGGAAGAGGTGGAAGTAAAGCAAGGAAATTATTTGAATGGCTGTTACTTAGTGGTTACCTTACTTGGGAAAGTTTACTTGGTCTTTTGTGATGGGTTGTCCCATTTCTATTTATTATCCCTGAGGTATTGTAGTCTTGCTGTGCTGTGCTTAATTTTTCAGTCCTGTCCGACACTTTGCAACCCTGTGGACTGTAGCCCTCCAGGCTCTTCTCTCCATGGGGATTCTCCAGGCCAGAATACTGGAGTGGGTAGCCATTCCCTTCTCCAGTGGATCTTCCCAACCCAGGGATTGAATCCAGACCTCCCACACTGCAGGCAGATTCTTTACTGTCTAAGCCACCAGTTCAGTTCAGTCCAGTTCAGTCGCTCAGTCGTGTCCAACTCTTTGCAACCCCATGAATCGCAGCACGCCAGGCCTCCCTGTCCATCACCAACTCCCAGAGTTCACTCAGACTCACGTCCATCGAGTCAGTGATGCCATCCAGCCATCTCATCCTCTGTCATCCCCTTCTCCTCCTGCCCCCAATCCCTCCCAGCATCAGAATCTTTTCCAATGAGTCAACTCTTCGCATGAGGTGGCCAAAGTACTGGAGTTTCAGCTTCAGCATCATTCCCTCCAAAGAAATCCCAGGGCTGATCTCCTTCAGAATGGACTGGTTGGATCTCCTTGCAGTCCAAGGGACTCTCAAGAGTCTTCTCCAACACCACAGTTTAAAAGCATCAATTCTTCGGCACTCAGCTTTCTTCACAGTCCAACTCTGGGAAGCCCTACTGTAGGGTTCGGTTTTGGATTGATGAAGTAGGCTACTAAGGCATTGAAGGCACCTCAAATTCATGGCCTCTTTGTTTAATTAATTTAACATACTAGTTCAGTTCAGTTCAGTTGCTCAGTCATGTCTGACTCTTTGTGACCCCATGGACTGCATAATGCTCTATTCCAGTTCTTGTATCACAAAGTTTCATTCTTTATCTATATAAATTTGTTATAAGTATGTAAGATAATATAAACATGTTAGATTTCGCTTCTTTTCCATTATACTCATAGCATGAAATTCATGGAGCTGTGTTTATATTTAGTGCCCAAACTCAAGGTTATAAATAGCAGAATTCATCATAACTTACATTTCTTTTCTGTTTAAAATCCAAAGTTTATGAATTTGCATAAAAAGTCATAATTGTGATCATTTAAATTTCCTGTAAGACTGTGAGATATACCTGATGTTTTATCTGATCACAAAATATTCTTTAGACATGCATACATGCTAAGTTGCTTCAGATGTGTCCAACTCTGCAACCCCATGGACCATAGCCCACCAGGCTCATCTATTGTGGGATTCTCCAGGCAAGAATACTGGAGTGGATTACCGAGCCCTCCTCTAGGGATGTTCTCAACCCAGGGATCAAATCTGAGTCTCTTACGTTTCCCGCATTGGCAGGCAGTTCTTTACCACTAGCACCACCTGGGAAGTCCCATTCTTCAAAGAAATGTAGATTATTTAATGAGCGTCCCTTTTAGCTCAGCTGGTAAAGAATTTGCCTGTAATGTGGGAGACCTGGGTTCAATTCCTGGGTTGGGAAGATTCCCTGGAGAAGGGAAAGGCTACCCACTCCAGTATTCCAGCCTGGAGAGTTCCATGGAGTGTATGGGGTCGCAGAGTCGGACACAACTGAGTGACTTTCACTTTCAGACTATTTAATGGATAAGCCAATTTATGAACTTAGGGAGTAACACATTATTTCTCTGTTTCTTCCTGCCTTCTTAAGGAAGGCACATTGTATGGCAGTGGCAGTTACCATGCCCTTGTCAAGACGAAGTTAGATGTATTCAGCAAGATAATAAAAAAAGACAAGGAGGATCCTCCTTCACAATATAAAGTATCTATGTAATAGACACATTACTCGTGGAAGGCAGAGCCTACCCATGATGGGGACCTACTATGAACACTGTGTTTCCAAAGATAGAGGTGCAAAGGTGATAAAGGGACATAGACCACAGTATGAAAACAAGAGAAAGAAGTACCAAAAGGGAAGTGGCTGCTCTCCAGTGATTCTAAGGGGAGAGACGGTCTCATAGTATATAAGTCTAAGCTGAAGGACCATCACCTGTTAAGAAAATGACCATAAGTTTAAAAGAACAAAAAATAAAATTCAGATCTTCTCCATCCTTCTCCCACCCTACTGATCGCATTTGATTTGGAAAATAAAGCAAAATGGAATAAAAGGAATGTTTTGGGCATGTTCAGGCTTGATTGTTAAAGCAACGTATTCTTTGATTATCTTCGGTATCCTTTGCATTCTCGTGATTCTGTGTCTAGATGCAGAGCCGAGACTTTGCTATGTGAGGCGGTTTAAGGGAGCATTGCTTTGATGACCAAGAGGCACTCGCTTTTAAAAAGAGCGGTCAAAACTGATTCAGACTTAAAAGCCCCCAAATTGAGTCAACATTCCAGAATGCTTATGACACAACTATTCCATAAGAATGTTCACTGAGTTGAATATGTAAAGTCTTCATGTGGTTGGGGACTAGTAGAACATATGGAATTCATTTAGTAAGAATTTGAGCACATTCTGGAAACTTGGGAATATATGTACATGTCAGTGACACTCTCTTTTCTTCTTTTTAATTGGACAAAACTGAGTTTATTAAACTTAATGCAGCGAGGAGAACTCTGTCTTGACAGTTTTAGTGGTGTCTAAAAAGGAGGAAGCTATGGAAGGGTATTTATAGGACTTTTAGGGTCATGGCTGAGTAATTTTTTAAGTTTTCATTTTGAGATAATTATAGACTAGCATACAGTTATAAAGGATAACACAGAGATCCTACATGTCCTTTACCCAAGTGGTAACATCTTGCAAAACTATAGTATAAAATCACAGTCACTAGAGTGAGATTTATACAATTCACAAATCTTATTCAGGTGTCTGCATCTGTCTTGTACTCATCCGTGTGATTTCATGTGCAATTTAATCACATGCATAGGTTCATAGATCAATCATCATAGTCAAGATACAGAATATTTATAATACCACAAGGATTTTTCCTGTTGCCTTTTTAAAACACGTATCACCTCCTTATTACCACATCACTTTACCATGACTTCAAGTGAAGTATGGAAACCTTACCTCTGTAGGTCCCTCACCTTCCCCGCACTTAAATATGGGGAAGTCTTGAGTATCAGCTGGTGTTATAATTTTTTTTGTTTCATTTCTCAGATATGATTTATAAAACTGATAAGGAGAAGGATAGTCTATACTTATATTACTTTTCTTTCCATTTTCTGTCTTCGTTTTGTTCTCCCTGTTGCTCCAAGATTCTTCCTTTCATCATTTCCTTTTGAAGATTTTTCCTTTAGCTGTTCTTTTGCTGTTGTTATTGGTAGATGTATTTTTTATATTGAGGTATAATTGGCGTGCATCACTGTGTAAGCTTAAGATGTAGAACATAATGAATGACATACATAATGAAATGATTTCTGCAATAGGTTCAGTGAACACGCATTATCTCATCTAGATACAACACTAAAGAAATAGAAGAGCAATTTTCTCCTTGTGATGAGAACTATTAGGGTTTACTCTCTTAATTTTTGTTTATAATGTACAGCAGTGTTAATTATTTTATCATGTTGTACCTTATATCCCTAATACTTATCTTATACCTGGAAGTTTGAAATTTTTGACGACCTTCATCCAATGCCTCCCTCTCTCCTGCCTCAGGTAGCCACAAATCTAATCTCATTTGCAAAGAGTTTGTTTGTTTGAAGTATAATTGACCTACATCACTGTGTTAGTCCTTGGTACACAACAGGGTGAATCAAAATGATCACCATGATGATTCCAGTTGTTACCTGTCACCATATGAAGATATTATGTAATTGTTGACTATATTCCCAACACTATACATTTTATACCTGACTTGGTTATTTTGTAATTGAAAGTTAGTACCCCCTAATCTCCCTCATCTGTTTCTCTCCTCTATAACATCCCTTCCCTCTGGAAGTATTCTGTTTGTTCTCTGTATACATCATTCTGTTTGGTTATATTTGTTCATTGGTTTTGTTTTTCAGATTCCACAAGTAAGTGAAATTATACAGTATTTCCCTTTCTCAATTAACATAACACTCTCTAGGTCCATCCATGTTGTTACAAATGGAAAGATTTCATTCTTTTTATGGCTGAATAATATTCCACTGCATGTGTCTGGTACATATATACACCACATCTTCTTTATCTACTCATCTACTTTGGGGACTTACATTGCTTCTACATCTTGGCTACTGTAATTAATGCTGCAATGAACAGAGGGGGTACATACACCTTTTAAAATTAGTGTTTCTCTTTTCTTCAGATAAATACTCAGGAGTAGAATTGCTGGATTGTATGGTAGTTCTATTTTTTAAATTTTTTGAGGAATCTCCATACCATTTTCAATAGCAGGGACTCCAAGTTACATTCCCACCAAAAAATAGTGCAAGAGGGTTCCCTTTTTTCCACATTCTCACCAACACTTGTTTTGTGTTGTTCTTTGGAAAACAGCCATTCTGACAGGTATAAGGTAGTATTTTGTGTGTGTGTGTGTGTGGTTTTGATTTGCATTTTCCCAATGAATAGTAGTTTTGAGCATCTTTTCATTTGCTTGTTAGCCATCTCCATCTTCTTCTGAAAAATGTCTATTTAAGTCCTCTGCCTATTTTTTTTATGTTGGATTTTTTGTTTTTTTGAAGTTGAGTTTATATTTGTGGCTATTAACTCCTTGTCAGATATATCATTTGCAAATATCGTTTCCCATTCAAGTAGGTATGTTTTTGCTTTGTTAATAGTTTCCATTGCTATTGGTAAGTTTTTCAGTTTCATGATATCCACTTTATATTTGGTTTTGTTTCCCTTGCCTGTGGAGACATATCCAAAAAATACTGCTAAGACCAAAGTCAAAGAGTGTACTGCCTATGTTTTCTTTCAGAAGTTTTATGGTTTCAGGTCCTATATTTAAGTCTTTAATCCATTTTGAGATTTTTCTTACTCATCTCAGACACTAGTAAAGTAATGCTCAGGCTTCAGCAATACATGAACCATGAACTTCCAGATGTTCAAGCTGGTTTTAGAAAAGGCAGAGGAACCAGAGATCAAATTGCCAACATCCGCTGGATCATCAAAAAAGCAAGAGAGTTCCAAAAAAACATCTGGTTTGCTTTATTGACTACACCAAAGCCTTTGATTGTGTGGATCACAATAAACTGTGAAAAATTCTGAAAGAGATGGGAATACCAGACCACCTGACCTGCCTCTTGAAAAACCTCTATGAAGGTCAGGAAGCAACAGTTAGAACTGGACATGGAACAACAGACTGGTTCCAAATAGGAAAAGGAGTATGTCAAGGCTGTATATTGTCACCCTGCTTATTTAACTTCTATGCAGATTACATCATGAGAAAGCCTGGGCTGGAAGAAGCACAAGCTGGAATCAAGACTGCCAGGAGAAATATCAATAACCTCAGATATGCAGATGACACCATAGCAGAAAATGAAGAGTAACTAAAAAGCCTCTTGATGAAAGTGAAAGTGGAGAGTGAAAAAGTTGGCTTAAAGCTCAACATTCAGAAAACTAAGATCATGGCATCTGGTCCCATCACTTCGTGGGAAATAGATGGGGAAACAGGGGAAACAGTGTCAGACTTTATTTTTTTGGGCTCCAAAATCACTGCAGATGGTGACTGCAGCCATGAAATTAAAAGACGCTTACTCTGTGGAAGAAAAGTTATGACCAACCTAGATAGCATATTGAGAAGCAGAGACATTCTTGCCAACAAAGGTCCATGTAGTCAAGGCTATGGTTTTTCCAGTGGTCATGTATGGATGTGAGAGTTGGACTGTGAAGAAAGCTGAGTGCCGAAGAATTGATGCTTTTGAACTGTGATGTTGGAGAAGATGCTTGAGAGTCCCTTGGACTGCAAGGAGATCCAACCAGTCCATTCTAAAGGAGATCAGCCCTGGGATTTCTTTGGAAGGAATGCTGCTAAAGCTGAAACTCCAGTACTTTGGCCACCTCATGCAAAGAGTTGACTCATTGGAAAAGACTCTGATGCTGGGAGGGATTGGGGGCAGGAGGAGAAGGGGATGACAGAGGATGAGATGGCTGGATGGCATCACCGACACGATGGATCTGAGTTTGAGTGAACTCTGGGAGATGGTGATGGAGACGGAGGCCTGGCGTGCTGCGATTCATGGAGTTGCAAAGAGTCGGACATGACTGAGCGACTGAACTGAACTGAACTGAACTGATGGTGTGAGAAAATACGGCATTTTGATTCTTTTGCATGTAGTTGTCAAGTTTTCCCAGCACCACTTATTTTAGAGACTGTCTTTCCCCCATTGTATAGTCTTGCCTCTTTTGTCACAGATTAATTGTCCATATAAGTGTGGGTTCATTTCCAGTCTCTCTAGCAGGTTCTATTGGTCTATGAGCCTGTTTTTGTGCCAGCACTATACTGATTTAGTTACTGTAGCTTTGTGGCATAATTTAAAATCAGGAAGCATGATAACTCCTCTTTTGTTCTTATTTCTTAAGATTATTTTGACTATTCAGGGTCTTTGATGTTTCCATACTAATTTTTGAATTATTTGTTCTTGTTCTGTGAAAAAATACTGGTGGTGTTTTGATAAGGATTGCAGTGAACCTGTAGATTGTTTGGGGCACTGTGGTCATTTTAATGGTATCAATCCTGCCAGTCTATGAGCTCTATATTATATATTTTCCCATCTGTTTGTGCATATTCAATTTCTCTCATCAAAGGGTGAGTGGTCTGAGCCCCACTCTTTCATCAGATTCTTATAGTTTACCAAATATAACCAAACCATTGGGGAGTCTGACATGGGGCTCAGACCACTCACCCTTTGGGGGAAACCTCTATAATTGTGATTATCTTCCTATTTATGGGTCACCTACCTGGGGTTATGAGTCTTGACTACTCTGTCTCTGCCCCTCCTATTCACCTCATTGTGGTTCCTTCTCTATATCTTTAGCTGTACAAGATCTTTTCTGTTAGTCTTCTGGTCACTCTTATGGATAGTTTCTCTGTAAATAATTGCAATTTTTGCATGCTTAAGGGAGGAGATGAGCTCAGGTTCTTCCTACTCCACTGTCTTGCACATTCTTACTACTCCTTTGGCCAAACTTTAAGGATAGGTATGCGAGTGACAAATTCTTTCTTCTTTATCTGAGAATGTACTTATTTCCCTTTTACTCTTAAAGAGTAATTTTGCTGCATATGAAGTTTACATTTAACAGTTGTGTCACTTCTTCTGACCTTCACAGTTTCAGATGAGAAATCACTATCATTCAAATAGGTTATCTCCCCCACCAAGAGATCTGAGGTGGTTCTCCTACAGGCAATGTGTCATTTTTACGTGAATATTTTTGATATTTTTCCTTTGATTTAGTTTTACAAAGTTTCTTATGCTGTCTTCATGTGCATTTCTTTCAGTTCTCTTACGTGGGTTTTATTCAGCTTTTTGAATCTGTAGGTTTATGTGTATCGGCAAATTTGGTAAATTTTCAGCTATTAATGTTTTCTAAATCTTTCATCCTCACTCACTTCTGGGACGCCAGTTGATCCAAATCATTGTATCTTTTGTTATTGCTCCTCAGTCCCTGAGGCTCTGTTGATTTTTCTCTCTGTTATTCAAATAAAGGAAATTCTCTGATCTGTCAAGTTCATGGATTCTGTCCTGTTATTTTTACTCTACTATTGGCCCATCCAGCTAGGTTGTATTGTAATTCTGCTGTGTTTTTCAGTTCTATACTTTCCATGTGTTTTTAAACTAAAATTTCTATTTATTGATTGATGTTTTCTATTTTTTATTTGTTTCATGATAATTTGTGATTGCTCACTGAAACATTTTTATGATGGCCATTCTAAAATCCTCATCGGATAATGCTAATATCTGATGCATCTGAGTGTTGGCATCAGTTAACTTTGCTGCCTCATTCAAGTTGCAATTTCCCTGGTTCTTGGTATGATGGGGGATATTTTTCATTGCATCCTGGACATGTTGGCTGTTATGTTAGGAGATAATAAGGCACTTTAAAATCATTTATTTTGAGGAACACTCACCCTGTTTATGTCGAGCATGCAAATCCTAGCCTAATTTCTTGGGCTGTGGTCCCAAAGCTAAGTTTAATTGCAGAGCCTTTGCAGTGTAGTTTTGGTCTGCTTGATTTATTGCAGGGGCTATCCTGCAATAGTCTCGGCTGGTGTTGTTTGAGGAGGTGGAAGGAACTGCACCAGACTATATTGGCTGGTCTTTCCAGGCTTGGTGTACCTCCTACCCCAGCCCACTGCCCCAGTGTTTCTAGTTGGGGAGGATTCTCAGCCCTCTCAAGAAGGAGAGCCCTTTTAGGTCCTGGCTTTTACAGTGGTGGGACTTGTCTGCCTGAGAGGAATAGAGAACAGAACCCATTTCACAGGTCCCTGAGGCTCTGTTGTTTTTTTTTTTTTACTTTTCTCTAACTCTTATACAAACTTTTGGCCATGTGCCTTTTGTGGAAGGATCCTTCTGGTCTCTATCACACAGCCACCTCATATCTCTTGGTGGGGAATAACCTCAGGAGAACAAGTGCACTTCCTCTGTCTCCTATTGTCAGCAGGGCTCTCGTTATCCATCACACTTGCCAGGGCTGTCAGCCTTGCCTGGTTTTGATGGTGTTTTGATTTAGGGAGGACTCAGTCTTTCTGGGCCAACTACTATTGGAAGGTTGTGTGAGGGTTATGAATGCTGGCACTGCTTTGCCCTCTGGGTGAGGAGTCAATATAATGCTCTGTTGCTGTGATGTTCCTCAAGTCCAGAGGTCCCTAACAAGTTTGTCTTCCTCTTTACAACTTTTAGAGTACCCCATTCATTGTCTGTTGTATAATTTTCAGAGCTTATAGTTGTACTTGGCTGAAAGGAGTAGAGAAAAAAAGTCTATGCCACATCCAGTTATGTTTTTCTTCATCATTCTCTGGAGAACCATCACAAACAGCTTAGGAACTGGCTTAGTCTTTTAGGTTGCATGATGTGGCTGGACCTGCATGGGGAAGCAGGTGTGGGACTTCGTTTTTTCTATACCTGGCCTGGGTTCAGGGACCAGTGGCATTGAAGCCAACAGGAAAAGTGCTTTCCTTTGCTTACAAAATGAAGTTTCTTATCTCTGCCTGAGGGCTTTCTCCAGTTGCAAAGTATGCTCAATCCATTAACAAATAGGAAGTGTGTTTTACTGTATCTAAATTATGCTTCCATAAAACTGATTTAAAATATCAGACTCCAAATCTGATTAGATCAATTGCAGAAAGATAATTTGATATCTATCTTTTAAAGATATGTTTTTAAGCTTGCATTTAGAAGAACTATGGGTATAGCTTTTGCTAATTGAGAGGAAGTTAATCTGAAAATAATCTAATACAGAGAAAGCCTATGAAGCTTTTTAGGAAGTTGTACTAGCAGGTAGGCTACCAACTTGGACTAAAATGAACTTAAAGCTTTTTATAAGCAAACAAGATATCATTCTTATGCAATTGACCACAGGAAGGAAGAACATCTGACAGCTGAGTCAAGAATCAAAAGTGGTTAACTATGACATAAATAGAACAATAGGCTAGGGAGCCTTTTCTAGCCAGCAGGGGGAATTCCATGGATAGATAAGCCTGGTGGGCTATAGTCCATGGGGCTGCAAAAGAGCTGGATATGACTGAGCTACTAACACTTTCACTTTCTCATACAAGGTGCATTTCATGTCCCCAGAGGAAGGAAACCTTGTAATATTTTTCCAGGTGGATTTCAGAATTGTTATGGGCCAGGGACTGCTTTGCTGGCTAAGGTCCATCTAGTCAAAGCTATGGTTTTTCCAGTAGTCATGCATGGATGTGAGAGTTGGACTATAAAGAAAGCTGAGTGCCAAAAAATTGATGTTTTAGAACTGTGGTGTTGGAGAAGACTCTTGAGAGTCCCTTGGACTGCAAGGAGCTCCAACCAGTCCATCCTAAAGGAAATCAGTCCTGAATATTCACTGAAAGGACTGATGCTGAAGCTGAAACTCTAATACTTTGGTCACCTGATGGGAAGAGCTGACTCATTGGAAAAGAGCCTGATGCTGGGAAAGAGTGAAGGTGGGAGAAGGGGACAACAGAGGATCAGATAGTTGGATGGCACCACCAACTCGATGGACATGAGTTTGAGCAAGCTCTGGGAGCTGGTGATGGACAGGGAAGCCTGGCATGATGCAGTCCATGGGGTTGCAAAGAGCTGGACACAATTGACTGAGTGAACTGAACTGAGGGACTGCTTCCCTGTTAGCTCAGCTGGTAATGAATCTGTCTGCAATGTGGGAGACCCTGGGTTGATTCGAGTCAGGAAGTTCTCCTGGAGAAGGGATAGGCTACCCACTCAAGTATTCTTGAACTTCTCAGATGGTGCAGATGGTAAAGAATCTGCCTGCAATGCAGGAGACCTGGGTTTGATCCCTGGGTTGGGCAGATCCCCTGGAGGAGGACATGGTGACCCACTCCAGTATTCTTGCCTGGAGAATGGCCATGGACAGAGGGCCCGGTGGGTACAGTCCAAAGGGTCACAAAGAGTCAGACACAACTAAGCACAGAGCAACAAAGGGACTGCTTAGCACCTCACATTCTTCTCATTTTGGAAGGGGTCTTTACAGTGGTTATTCTATCTGTATCTTGCTATGGCATTTTGGGTATGTGTAGACAGATAACTTATCTTTTTATTTCATAGGTCTTTAGCTCAAGAGCCACATCCAGATCTGATGCAGATCATGAGATCCTGAGCTACAAGGTTGATGTCATTAGGGATCACCATTACTGGTGATCCTGGATTGAGGTGATGGTTTTTACAAGTGGGATGATATGAAATTTATGATGTGAGGGGTGATTGCGATTACATAAAAAAAAATGATCACTCATTCTTTTTCTCCCTTTGAAAGTGGCATTTACTTCTCCACTGAGTGAATCTGGGCAGGTCATGTGACGTGCTTTGGCCAATGGGACACTAGCAAACAAGGCAAACAAAGACTTGAAAGGCATTTGTCTTTTCTGGCTGGGATCCTCCATCCTTCAGTTTCCAAAGGCACTTTCTTCACTTCCTTTAGAGCACTCATGGGCACTGTGCTTTTTTTTTTCTAATGATCAGTTCAAGGCAATTTAGCCTTTCTCTATTATGATTATTGAAATCCACCCACTCTTTACCAAATTAAGAATCCTAAACTGCTACCATACTTCTATTTATGTGTCACGGGAGTACTTCATTTCCAGGTACCAAAATCTTTATGTTATCTATACTCATTTATCAATTAACCTCAAAACTTGGCAGGTGAAAAAATGACACAGGATTCTGAACTGAACGTGTCTTTACTGGGTCCTCTGTTTCATGGTCTCTAGCAACAGTGCAATCAGTGTTGGCCCAGGGCCTGAAGCTCTGCTGGAAAGGATCCAAGATCAAGTCCATGTCGTGATGGATAGGACTCAGTTCTTTGGGGGTCGTTGGATTGAGGGCTTCAGTTTCTCACTGGCACTTGTTTGGAGGGCTCCCTCAGTTCCTTTCCACAAGAGCCCTTCCAACATGGCAGCTTGTTTCATCAAAGTATTCAAGCACAGAAAGCAATGGAGTCAACTATCAAGAAAGAAGTTGAAATCTTTTGTAAGCTAATCCTGACCAGTTTTGTGGTATTCTGTTGGTTAGAAGCAAGTTACTGGGTTCAGGCCACAGTGAAAGGAAAAAGATTACACATGGGTATGAAATCCAGCATTTGTGGCTCACTGAAGTCTCATTAGAAGTCTGTCCTTTACAAGAAGTCAGGAAGACAGAAAGGTTTGAATATTTTTTGTTTGTTTGTTTGTTTCTTGTCTGCTTTGATACACATTCCAGGCAATTGCTGCATCTCTACTGATGAACTGCCGTGGCTCTGTGGCTCCAGCTCCTACAGGGCTCCAAGAACATTTTTTTTTTCATTCCCATACTCTTCAAACCAAGGGGTGGAATGTTTTCTTATCATTGGTAGTTTCTGGTTGCTTCAACCCCTTTTAGTTGTGTCCCTCAAGCCTACTCTTCCTCTACAGGTGGTTCACTTATTAAAGACTCTTCTTCAAAACTCACCTGAGTTGAATTCTGTTTTCTGCTGAGACCCTGACTCATGAGGACACTTTTTGTCAAAAAGAAATATTTATTGTTATAAAGTCAAATTTTTGAATTTTATTTTTTGCTTTTCTTTTTGTTGCCATATTTTGAAAGTCTTTCCCTTCTTTCAGATAAATAGGATATAAATCAATTGCTACCCTCCCTTCCTGTCTACCTCTAGTGTGTTTATAGTTTTATTTATTGTACATTTAAATCTTCAATCCACTGAAAATACATAAGCAGCAAATCATTTCTTATCACTACTCATTTATGTATCTTTAAATTTTTATTATTTTTACTTTATATTTTATTTATTTTATTATTTACTACCCATTATTATTTATTAATATTTATTTTCCTGATGACAATGTCATCCATATCATATAGTATGTTCCCATATACATTCATCTCTATTTAAAATAGCTATAATTTCTATGTTCTTAATAGAAGTTACATCAGATTATACGTAAAGATGAAAATATTTTTCAGTTCATTCAGAAAAGCTGACATAATGTTATTTCGCCAAATGCAAACAAAGCACAATGCTGGTTTCAACTCTGAATACAGATGCAAAAGTTCCATACAAAATGCCTGCAATCTGAAACAAGAGCAGTGCATTTAAAAACAATTTGAGAATAAAATGGAATTTAGTCTAGGAATGGCAAGGAAATTAAATACCAAGAAATAGTTCATCAAATCTCATGATGTTAATATCTCTTGATTATGTCATCAGCTATTGAAAAGACACCTGGCATAAAGTTGTAGACACTTGGTATAAAGACACTTGGTATAAAGTGTAGCAGTCACTTTTGACAAAACCTTAAAATATGAATAAAAGCATCTATTATATTTATAAACAGCATATTCAAAATGTCGATAATAAATTTTAATGAAATTCTGAATATCAGAACATTGTGGAAGACTCACTATTATTTCAATAACTCAATATTGTTTGGAGGTTTTAGTTAATGCAAACAAAGAAGGAAATCTACATAAGAAGAGACTAAACTATATGCAGTTGCTAATTTTGTGATTCTATACTTAAAATAAACAGATTAAGAAAATTTCCCAGAATTAATAAAATAAGTAAATAAAGATCCATATGTTTTCTCTATACAACCAATACAATTCCAGGAAAGCAAATGACAAAAATAAGTCATGCAATGATCACACAAAAGCTACAAAACAGCTAGGATAAATTTGAGATGTTGAGTGTAACATTTACAAAATTCTCCATAAAATACAATTGAGGAGCATAAAACAAAGCCTAAACAAATGAATATCTAAGTTTATTTTCTAAAATATAGAATCTCTACCAATTTTATGTGGTTATGAATAGGTAAACGATTTTAAATTTCACATAGACAAGGCTTCCAGTTCAAGATGGCACAGTAGAAGGATGTTAGCACATCTCCTCCTGTGAGAGCACCAAAATTGCAACTAGCTGTTGAACAACCATTGACAGGAGGATACTGGAATCCACAAAAAAAGGATATCCCACGTCAGCAAGACAGTAGAAGGGGTGCCATTATCTAGCATTTCTGAGATAAATCCTACCTGGTTATGATTCACTATAGATTTTTTATTTGTTGCTAGATTTACCTTGTTTATATTTGGCTAAAGATTTTATATCCGATCATGAGATTAATTGGAGTATCATTCTATTTTGAGATATTTGTCTGTTTTTGGTATCAGGTTAGTGTTGTTCTCATAAAACGAGTGGACCGTATTTGTTTCTTCTATTTTCTAAAAGTATTGGTGCAAATTATTATTTTTCTTGGCTTCCTGAAGTTTCATAGGATTTTTCTGGTGGTCCAGTGGCTTAGACTGTGTGCTAAGACTAATGCAGGGGGGCCCAGGTTCCATTCCTGAACAAGGAACTAGCTCTCATATATGGCAGCTAAAGATCCTGGGTGCTATAATTAAAACCTGGCACAGCCAAATAAATATAAATAAATAAATACCTAAATGACATAGATATAGGTTATTCAAATTATCTGTTTCTTGTTTGTAAGTTCTACTAAGAATTAACCCTCTCCCCAAGAATTTCCCAACTTGAACCATGTTGTCAGATTTATTAGCATAAAGTCCTTTATAAATTCCATGACTATCTTACTAATATCTTTAAGATGTCTAACAATGTGAAGTGTTCAATTTTGATACTAATAACTTGCATTTTCTCTTTTTTACTTGATTAGACTTGCTAAAGATTTATAAATTTCATTAAACTCTTCAGTTCAGTTCAGTTCAGTCACTCAGTCGTGTCCGACTCTTTGCAACCCCATGAATCGCAGCACACCAGGCCTCCCTGTCCATCACCAACTCCCGGAGTTCACTCAGACTCACATCCATCGAGTCAGTGATGCCATCCAGCCATCTCATCCTCTGTCATCCCCTTCTCCTCCTGCCCCCAATCCCTCCCAGCATCAGAGTCTTTTCCAATGAGTCAACTCTTCGCATGAGGTGGCCAAAGTACTGGGGTTTCAGCTTTAGCATCATTCCTTCCAAAGAAATCCCAGGGCTGATCTCCTTCAGAATGGACTGGTTGGATCTCCTTGCAGTCCAAGGGACTCTCAAGAGTCTTCTCCAGCACCACAGTTCAAAAGCATCAATTCCTCGGTGCTCAGCCTTCTTCACAGTCCAACTCTCACATCCATACATGGCTAGTGGAAAAACCATAGCCTTGACTAGACGGACCTTAGTAGGCAAAGTAATGTCTCTGCTTTTGAATATGCTCTCTAGGTTGGTCATAACTTTTCTTCCAAGGAGTAAGCATCTTCTAATTTCATGGCTGCAGTCACCATCTGCAGTGATTTTGGAGCCCCCCAAAATAAAGTCTAACACTGTTTCCCCAATTAAACTCTTACGATGACCAAATTTTGGCTTTGTTAATCCAGTTATTGGTCTTTATTAGGACTTCTCCTCCTCTAGAAAAATAGAGACCAGCTTATAGTCATATAAATATGAACTGGCAAAACTGGGAGGTATAGAGATTCAAACACAGTTTTTCTGACTCCTAAGTCTGATCTTGTTCCACTTTTCTATTAGATCTTTAATTTCTCAATTAGACTTTAGCTGTAAAAACTGCAGCTCTGTAACTTTTATTTACAGCATATTGTTTGCTAGTCTTATTTTTGGAATAGATAGAGCATAGCTTCATTTTAGTTTACAGAATTCTTATCTTTAACAATTATCATTGTAGTTCATCATTCATCGTGAATAAACAAAAGAATAACAAGAGAAAACTCACAATACTCTTTCCTAACACCATCTACCATTTATTTTCCTAGAGCCACTAGATATCAACCTGTTTATGAAAAACATTTTATAGAATTTATACTCTCACATGGAGATAGCCAGGGGGTAAAAATAATAGTTCTCAACTAGATAAGGGTATCAAGCTCAATTTAGGGAGTTTTAATCTCATGTCTGCTATTCAATTCCTATCTGCAAAATCAAAAACATAACTGATGAGCCCTTGGCATGTATGTTTTGGAAAATTTCCCTGGTGAGTATAATGTGCTCCTCTCATAGAAAATTTGCCTAATTAGTTAAAAAGTTATGCTATGCATGAGGTAAATTATGTTATATATGCCACAGGCTATTATAAGTTATTAATAGCATTTATTCCTTTTGCATTTTTGGTGATATGCACTGGGTAGGTGAGCTAATCTAGGTTATTTGTAGGCTTATTTGTAGGGCAAGGAAGGACTAATTAGTTAAATTCTTTGGTTAAAACATGTATCTACTATTTTTCTTCAAACATGTTAAAATTGTTGATATTTTATGTTTTTTAACTTGAATTTTGCTGTGAAATATACATATTTCTGTTGATGTAGACAAGAAAATCCCCGGAAATGAGGGGCCTGAGTGTGATGACATGAACAAGACTGGATACAAGGTTTATAAGAGGCACAAAACTGGCAAGGTTAGCACAGGGATTCTAATGCTGGGACTATTCTAGAATATTGATTAATATTTACTCTTATTTACCATGAGGTTACTAAACAAAATGGAAGATCCAAACCAATCTTTGGGTGGCCCAGATAGAACCATAAAGCATATTTACTAAGGTCTCCAAATATAGGGCACCCTGGTATATAGTAGGGTATATCGGAGCCCATGCTTGAGCTGATGTTACTGCCAGATGGAGATTTTTAGACCAGTATTGTAAAATTCCCTACGGGTGTCACTTTATCTGGCAACCCTTTCAACATGTTAGCCTCTAAAAGCTACCATTTTAGAGTTATTGCTTATAACTCAGAAAATAAATACAGTGTCTTAATAAAGAGCATACAAGTTTGCATTAAAATGACTGATACCTTTATTGACTATACCATATTTGTGAATGTGAGCAGCATACCCAGATTGAATTACCTGTAGAATACATTAAACTGTGTTGGAAGGGAATTTGTACATGTTTAATTTCTTACTTTCCATAGTCATATAACTTTAAGTAAGTCTTGATAATACATACAAATGAAATTGAGGTATAAAAATATAAATGGGGACAATGTACACAAGATCATAATATTTATAGTTTTAAGTACATATACAACCAAAAAAAAAGGGGTTATGATTTTTTTTTGCTCCCTAAAAATAGAGCTGTCAGTAAAATAAAGGACACCAGTTAAATTTAAATTTCAGATAAACAAGTAGTATTTTAGTTAAGTATCTCCCAAATATTGCCCTGGACATACTTATGTTAAAAACTATCCCTTGTTTATCTGATATTTAAATCATATTCAGATTCTGTTTTTCACTTCTAAAACTGGGAACCCAATTGACAAGAAGGAAAAAGGAAATACTTCATATTCAATTTGCTAATACCGCAAAATTGCACTCATCTCACACGCTAGTAAAGCAATGCTCAAAATTCTCTAAGCCAGGCTTCAGCAATACATGAACCGTGACCTTCCAGATGTTCAAGCTGGTTTTAGAAAAGGCAGAGGAACCAGAGATCAAATTGCCAACATCCCCTGGATCATCAAAAAAGCAAGAGAGTTCAGAAAAACATCTATTTCTGCTTTATTGAGTATGCCAAAGCCTTTGACTATGTGGATCACAATAAAGTGTGGAAAATTCTGAAAGAGATGGGAATACCAGACCACCTGACCTGCCTCTTGAGAAATTTGTATGCAGGTCAGGAAGCAACAGCTAGAACTGGACATGGAACAACTGACTGGTTCCAAATAGGAAAAGGAGTACATCAAGGCTGTATATTGTCACTCTGCTTATTTAACTTGTATGCAGAGTACATCATGAGAAACGCTAGACTGGAAGAAGCACAAGCTGGAATCAAGATTTCTGGGAGAAATATCAATAACCCCAGATATGCAGATGACACCACCCTTATGGCAGAAAGTGAAGAGGAACTAAAAAGCCTCTTGATGAAAGTGAAAGAGGAGAGTGAAAAAGTAGGCTTAAAGCTCAACATTCAGAAAATGAAGATCATGGCATCTGGTCCCATCACTTCATGGAAGATAGATGGGGAAACAGTGGAAACAGTGTCAGACTATTTTTGGGGGCTCCAAAATCACTGCAGATGGTGACTGCAGCCATGAAATTAAAAGATGCTTACCCCTTGGAAGAAAAGTTATGACCAACCTAGAGAGCATATTCAAAAGCAGAGACATTACTTTGCCAACAAAGGTCCGTCTAGTCAAGGCTATGGTTTTTCCAGTGGTCATGTATAGATGTGAGAGTTGGACTATAAAGAAAGCTCAGCGCCGAAGAATTGATGCTTTTGAGCTGTGGTGTTGGAGAAGACTCTTGAGAGTCCCTTGGACTGCAAGGAGATCCAACCAGTCCATTCTGAAGGAGATCAGCCCTGGGATTTCTTTGGAGGGAATGACGCTGGGTGAAACTAGGTGAGTACTAGGTGAAACTCTAGTACTTCGGCCACCTCATGTGAAGAGTTGACTCTTTGGAACAGACTCTGATGCTGGGAGAGATTGGTGGCAGGAGGAGAAGGGGACGACCGAGGATGAGATGGCTGGATGGCATCACTGACTCGATGGACGTGAGTCTGAGTGAACTCCGGGAGTTGGTGATGGAGAGGGAGGCCTGGCGTGCTGCGATTCATGGGGTCACAAAGAGTCGGACACGACTGAGCGACTGAACTAAAGGATATTTCATAAAGTTTGTTTTAAACTGAAGATTTTAAGTAAATTATTTGAATTATAGTCTTTTCATTACTAATTTGTTCCTCTTTAAACAGATTACACTTGTGTTAATATGAAAATTGCTGTTTAAGAGGAAAAAAACTTCACAGACTTCATATTTTCAAGATCTAATTCATCAAGGTCACTCTCACCCACAAAAACATTTTCAAGTAATTTAAACAGATGGGCAAAGGTGCCAGCATTCAAAGATTTATCTTGACACAATTTATTACTTCCGATAAGCTTTTTCTGTGGTTCCTTTCTCCATGTGAGTTTAGTTAAGCTTTTGTCTTGAGGTTAAATTCCGGAGTTCTCTGACATTATGATCCAGCCACGGAAATTTTCTTCCTTTCTCCTATAAAAAGATTCTATTGGTGGAAGTTGAAGCCCAGTTGAGATGTCTGCAATTAACTGCAGAACACAGGCAAAAAAGCTGCAACCTAGAATAAAAATGCCTCCTTGTATCCCAATCATTAATTTTCCACAGTGAAATCATTCAACAATTAAATTATCCTCTACATGCTCCATCTCAGATCATATTTTAGATTCTAGATTTCTTATTCAATATATGGGTAGAAAGTTGAAAGTTAAACAAATTATTTACAAAACATTATTTTCTATGCTAAACATAGGAGCTTTTCTCTATAATAGTGTCTTTGTGATTTGGCTGTTAAAAAAAATGCAGTTGTTTTCTATTGATGCAGAGAATATAGCCTCCAATTCTTTCTTATCCTTCTAATTAAATACTATCTGAATAAACTGAGATCTTAATTGTAATCAAATTATAGTATTAACATTCAAAGTAAAATTAAAGAGCATAATTTAATCACTGCTTGTTGCAAATTTGGTCATCATTCCAAAAACTAAGAATCTAAGACTGAATTATTTTAATGTCTTGACGTAACCAAAATTTTAATGTTCTTATGTAATGAAAACTGAAAACTCATAAAGTTCAAAAACTGATTTATTCATGGGCTTATTGGTCATAGCCAGCTAAAGCAAAGCACCTAGACTTTAATACCTTTGTTGACAGAAGTGTAAGTGATATTTCTCTCTCTCAATCTAAGATGAAATTTAAGAATCTGACAATATAGAACAGTACTGAAATAATCTTTATTATAAAGGATGCACATAAATTTTGCTAATGAAATTCTAAACATCACATCAGAGATCACCCTTTTTTAAATGGAGGATTACTTACTTTAAAATGTTGTGGTGCTCTCTGCCATATACCAATACAAATCACTCATAATTATAAATATATCCCCTCCCTGTTGAGCCTCCCTCTCCCCGATTCCACCCCTCTAGGTCATCACAGAGCACCAGGCTGGGCTCCCTGTGTTACATGGCAGCTTCCTGCTAGTTACCCATTTTACACATGATAGTGCATATATGTCAATGCTGCTTTCTCAATTCCCCTGCTGTGTGCATAGGTCTGTCTTAACCACACCTCCTCTTTCAACTAGACTCACTCTCCATCCAGTCCTAGCTAGAAGCATATACTAATAACTCTTCCTTTGGAAGGAAAGCTATGACAAACCTAGACAGCATATTAAAAAGCAGACATCATTTTAATTATGGCAGTTAAAGAAATAAAATCTGGGGATTAAGTTTGGTTTTAATAAGGGTCAGAAACTGAAGTTAGAGAATTTATTTCAGCAATTGTAAACATGTTGAAAAATTGAGGGAAATATGTACTTGTATGTACGTATTTACAGATAGTAAATACGCATTTTGTAAGGCCTCCCCAGACAGCCATCTTGCTTTTTTGCCTTTCTTTTCCATGGGGATGGTCTTGATCCCTGTCTCCTGTACAATGTCACAAACCTCCATCCATAGTTCATCAGGCACTCTATAGATCTAGTCCCTTTAATCTATTTCTCATTTCCACTGTATAATCATAAGGGATTTGATTTAGGTCATACCTGAATGGTCTAGTGGTTTTCCCTACTTTCTTCAATTTAAGTCTGAATTTGGCAATAAGGAGTTCATGACCTGAGCCACAGTCAGCACCTGGTCTTGTTTATGCTGACTGTATAGAGCTTCTCCATCTTTGGCTGCAAAGAATATCATCAATCTGATTTTGGTGTTGACCATCTGGTGATGTCCCTGTGTAGTCTTCTCTGGAGTTGTTGGAAGAGGGTGTTTGCTATGACCAGTGCGTTCTCTTGGCAAAACTCTATTAGCCTTTGCCCTGCTTCTTTCCGTACTCCAAGACCAAAGTTGCCCATTACCCCAGGTATTTCGTGACTTCCTACTTTTGCATTCCAGTCCCCTATAATGAAAAGGACATTTTTTGGGTTTTTTTTTTTTTTTTTTGGATGTTAGTTCTAAAAGGTCTTGTAGATCTTCATAGAACCATTCAGCTTCAGCTTCTTCAGCGTTACTGGTTGGGGCATAGGCTTGGATTACTGTGACATTGAATGGTTTGCCTTGGAAATGAACAGAGATCATTCTGTCATTTTTGAGATTGCATCCAAGTACTGCATTTCAGACTCTTCTGTTGACCATGAGAGCTACTCCATTTCTTCTAAGGGATTCCTGCCCACAGTAGTAGATATAATGGTCATCTGAGTTAAATTCACCCATTCCAGTCCATTTTAGTTCGCTGATTCCTAGAATGTCGACATTCACTCTTGCCATCTCCTGTTTGACTGCTTCCAATTTGCCTTGATTCATGAACCTAACATTCCAGGTTCCTATACAATATTGCTATTTACAGCATTGGACCTTGCTTCTATCATCAGTCACATCCACAACTGGATATTTCTTTTTTTGCTTTGGCTCCATCCTTCATTCTTTCTGGAGTTATTTCTCCACTGATCTCCAGTAGCATATTGGGCACCTACTGACCTGGGAAGTTCCTCTTTCAGTATCCTATCATTTTGCCTTTTCATACTGTTCATGGGGTTCTCAATGCAAGGAATACTGAAGTGGTTTGCCATTCCCTTCTCCAGTGGACCACATTCTGTCAGAGCTCTCCACCATGACCCGTCTCTCTTGGGTGGCCCCACACAGCATGGCTTAGTTTCACTGATTTAGACAAGTCTGTGGTCTTGTGATCAAGACAAGTCATGTGATCAGACTGGCCATGGAAAAGAAATGCAAAAAAACAAAATGGCTGTCTGGGGAGGCCTTACAAATAGCTGTGAAAAGAAGAGAAGCTAAAACACAGGAGAAAAGGAAAGATAAAAGCATCTGAAGCAGAGTTCCAAAGAAGAGCAAGGAGAGATGAGAAAACAACAGAATGGGAGAGACTAGAGACCTCTTCAGGAAAATTATAGATACCAAGGGAACATTTCATGCAAAGATGGGATCGATAAAGGACAGAAATGGTATGGACCTAACAGAAGCAGAAGATATTAAGAAGAGGTGGCAAGAATACACAGAAGAACTGTACAGAAAAGATCTTCACGACCAAGATAATCACAATGAGGTGATCACTAATCTAGAGCCAGACATCCTGAAATGTGAAATCAACTGGGCCTTAGAAAGCATCACTATGAACAAAGCCAGTGGAGGTGATGGAATTCCAGCTGAGCTATTTCAAATCCTGAAAGATGATGCTGTGAAAGTGCTGCACTCAATATGCCAGCAAATTTGGAAAACTCAGCAGTGGCCACAGGAATGCAGAAGGTCAGTTTTCATTCCAATCCCAAAGAAAGGCAATGCCAAAGATTGCTCAAACTACCTCACAATTGCACTCATCTCACATGCTAGTAAAGTAATGCTCAAAAGTCTCCAAGCCAGGCTTCAGCAATACATGAACTGTGAACTCCCTGATGTTCAAGCTGGTTTTAGAAAAGGCAGATGAACCAGAGATCAAATTGCCAACATCCCCTGGATCATCAAAAAAGCTAAAGAGTTCCAGAAAAACATCTATTTCTGCTTTATTGATTATGCCAAAGCCTTTGACTATGTGGATCACAATAAAGTGTGGAAAATTCTGAAAGAGATGGGAATACCAGACCACCTAACCTGCCTCTTGAGAAAACTATATGCAGGTCAGGAAGCAACAGCTAGAACTGGACATGGAACAACTGACTGGTTCCAAATAGGAAAAGGAGTACGTCAAGGCTGTATATTGTCACTCTGCTTATTTAACTTGTATGCAGAGTACATCATGAGAAATGCTGGACTGGAAGAAGCACAAGCTGGAATCAAGATTTCTGGGAGAAATATCAATAACCCCAGATATGCAGATGACACCACCCTTATGGCAGAAAGTGAAGAGGAACTAAAAAGCCTTTTGATGAAAGTGAAAGAGGAGAGTGAAAAAGTTGGCTTAAAGCTCAACATTCAGAAAACTAAGATAATGGCATCTGGTCCCATCACTTCATGCGAAATAGATGGGGAAACAGTGGAAACAGTGTCAGACTTTATTTGGGGGGGCTCCAAAATCACTGCAGATGGTGACTGCAGCCATGAAATTAAAAGACACTTACTCCGTGGAAGAGAAGTTATGACCAGCCTAGATAGCATATTCAAAAGCAGAGACATTACTTTGCCAACAAAGGTCTGTCTAGTCAAAGCTATGGTTTTTCCAGTGGTCATGTATGGATATGAGAGTTGGACTGTGAAGAATGCTGAATGCTGAAGAATTGATGCTTTTGAACTGTGGTGTTGGAGAAGACTCTTGAGAGTCCCTTGGACTGCAAGGAATTCCAACTAGTCCATTCTAAAGGAGATCAGTCTTGGGTGTTCATTAGGACTGATGCTAAAGCCGAAATCCCAATACTTTGGCCACCTCATGAGAAGAGTTGACTGATTGAAAAAGACTGTGATGCTGGGAGGGATTAGAGACAGGAGGAGAATGGGACGACAGAGGATGAGATGGCTGGATGGCATCACTGACTCGATAGACATGAGTTTGAGTGAACTCCGGTAGTTGGTGATGGACAGGGAGGCCTGGCATGCTGTGATTCATTGGGTCGCAAAGAGTCGGACATGACTGAGTGACTGAACTCAACTGAAATATGCATTTCATGAGAAACTATTTTTCTTTGTATGTATGTATACATGCATATGGCTTCCCTGGTGGCTCAGAGTGTGAAGAATCTGCCTTCAATGCAGAAGACCCATGTTAGATTCCTGGGTCAGGAAGATCCCCTAGAGAAGGGAATAGCAACCCACTCTAGTATTCTTTCCTAGAATATTCCATGTACAGAGGAGCTTGGTGTACTGTAGTAATGGGTCGCAAAGAGTTGCACAGGACTGAGTGACTACCACTCACTTGGTTATATGGGTGTATATATATATATATATATATATATACTGTATATGTACAGAGAATAAAGGAGATATACAGAATATATACAGATATATAGGAGAAACACAGCTTCTCATTAAACTCGTCTTTCTATATATATCTTTCTATCTCTATCTCTAAATACAATGAGTTCTTGGCATTTCCACAAATTTATCTAAACAATTCTATATAATTCTTTTTAAAGATATATTTTAATGGTAATATTTTTCAGGGTAGAAAATTTGGAAAGTACAGAAAATCACACAGAATAAACATGGTTTTGACTGACACAAGGTGATGCTGAAAGACACAGGTGGGCAGAAGGTGGACAGAAAGAAACGTATCTGAAGCTCAAAAATGTGTGATCTTTTTAAAGTATTTTGATCTTACTATATAGGATGAAAGACATATGTGCTAATCTGGACTAGGGAGTTAAGAGAAATGGTGATGAGGAACATTCACTATGGGCTCTATAGCCTTTCCTCAAGTTTCATCTGATGACTCTTGGCAAATCCTCTTGCAACACTAACTCAAGGAACTGTCAGTACATTACATTCACGTGATCAAAGATAAAAGAGAATTAGGTCAAGTTCTGTATGTTAGAACAAGCTTTATTTTACTTCTTCACTGAGATTAATGATCACTGGTATTGATGGGATAAGGGGCTTCCTAGGTGGCTCAGTGGTAATGAATCCACCTGCCAATGCTGGAGACTCATGAGACTTGGTTCTGATCACTGGGTCAGGAAGATTCCAGGGAGTAGGAAATGGCAAGCAGCTCCGGTATTCTTGCCTGGAGAATTCCAAGGGCAGAGGAGCCTGGCAGGCTACAGTCCATGGGGCCGCAGCATCAGACATGACAGCACTGATGCGACGAAGCTGCTGAGTACTGGGACTAGTGCAGGAGAGATGAGGAGGAATGCCTGGGTAACTAGAAGCTATGTCTGGTATCATGAGACTTCTGCTCTTTTCTTGCTGTGCATGTTTCACCATTCCCCGTCCTTTATCTTTCGAAGTCAAGTGAAGTTGGTGGTGGTGGTGGTGCTGCTGCTGCTGCTGCTGCTGCTACTAAGTCGCTTCAGTCTTGTCTGACTCTGTGCGATGCGATAGATGGCAGCCCACCAGGCTCCGCTGTCCTTGGGATTTCCCAGGCAAGAACACTGGAGTGGGTGGACTGCAGCCCACCAGGCTCCTCTGTCCATGGGATTTTCCAGGCAAGAGTACTGGACTGGCCTTCTCCGGAAGTTGGTGCTAGGTGAAGCTTATTATGCCTCATAAGTTTAATTATGGAAAAATGCAAAAGACTGGCATGTAGTAGTTATCTCAATGATTTTAGCAATATCCAATAAGAAGTGGATAAACTAAGAATACAGGTAGCCTGTCTAGCCTGTGGGAAAACTGAAAGGTCAGAAAATAGAGCCTTTCTTTTGGTTAGTTTTTTGGGTATGTAATTTGAAACCTTAAATGTTGGCATAAAACAATAATAACAACCAAATTTTCTTCTAGAATTGATACTATCAGAGGGAACAAAGTCTCAACCTTAGCAGGATATTAGATTGGGGCCCCAATTAGCAAAAAATGAGATTAAAGTATTGCCTTCCCAGCAAGTACTACATTTTTAAAATGTATCTAGTTAATGGCCATTAAGCAAATGAAGCAGATGATAGATATAATGGCCTGTCAATTAAAGATTAGATTCTTTAGGTTTATTGACAATGTTTAGACCACATCCCTGTTTGCAGGTACTTTAAAATGACAAGACACAACTAAAGTAAAAGGCTAATACTTTTTTGAAGAGACTGTATCACCAAAAGTAACCATGCCAGGCTAGTAACTGCTGTGATTTTTTAAAGTTCAGGCATTTCTTAAAGATGACTTGAGTTTTGGACAGGGTAAGTTGAAGACTCATGTACATCATAAGTGTACATGTCCCATAAGAGCTATGTTGGCTACTTTTACACAAGTTCAAATTTGCTTAGCGATAGAAGCTTGTAATGTCAAATAGATGACTATTAAAGTATATATAATGTATATATTTCAGTAAAGAGTCTGCACTTTGGAAGGAGTGGTAATAGCAGAACAGAAAACTGTAAAACAAAAACTTAAGAGTCAAGTAGAGGAGACTATGAAGCTAAACAAGCATGGAAACACTGAAGAAATAAGAACTGAGCATACTCCATCAAAAGACATACAAAGCCATGTCTTCATTTTGTGTAAAAAGTTATTAAATTTCTTGTTAGGGAAGGGGCACCAAGGATCTGGTATAAGATTGTTTTATGTTGATATTATTTTCACAGTGAAGTTTTAGCATTTTATTTTAACATGTGTGGTAAAATCTTTCCCTGATGCTGGGGAAGATTGAGGGCAGGAGGAGAAGAGGATGAGATGATTGTATAGCATCATTGACACAATGGATGTTAGTTTAAGCAAACTCTGGGAGACGGTGAAGGACAGGGAAGCCTGGTGTGCTGCAGTTCACGAGGTCGCACAGTTGGACATGACTTAGCTTCCTTTGTAGCTTAGTCGGTAAAGAATTTGCCTGTAGTGCAGGAGACCCGGGTTCGATCCCTGGATTGGGACGATCCCCTGGAGAAGGAAATGGCAACCCACTCCATATCCTTGCCTGGAAAATCTCATGGACACAGGAGCCTGGTGGATTGCAGTCCATGGGGTCGCAAAGAGTCGGGCACGACTGAGCGACTAACACAGTGACTGAAAACAAAGTATGTATTACTTTTCCCATGAGAAATAGACTATTTATAAAAATAAAACAAGTGGAAGAATTGCTGTAGAATAGGAAGAATATTCATGGTCATACATAGGAAGGAAGAGAAGAGAAGTGTGGGTGTGGACAATTTTCTGGAAGAAAAATGGCAGAAATTTGGGGATGTTTGTGCTGGAAATCTCACTTTTTATTTCAAGTAATTACTAAGGAAATTAAAAGATTATATGTTATATATGTAGCTTTAGGGGAGTAGAGGTGATGTATACTACTAAAGAAAGAGAGCTAAAAATGGATAAATGGATAAAAAGAGATAATAGGGATAATGGCAATTGAGTGCTGTGGAGTGCTTAGCCAACATGAACGCAATGAGGTGAATTACCACCAATCTAAGTATGTGTGCACGCTAACTCACTTCAGTCATGTCCAACTCTTTGCAACCCTATGAATTGTAGCCTGCCAGGCTCCTCTGTCCATGGGATTCTCCAGACAAGCATATTGGAGTGGGTTGCCATGCCCCTCTCCAGGGGATCTTCCCAACCCAGGGATTGAACCCGTGTCTCTTATGTCTCCTGAAATGGCAGGCAGGTTGTTTACCACTAGCTCCACCTAGGAAGCCCAGTCTAAGTATGCCTGCTTTTAAAGAGACTTCTATTTCTTTACATTGTTACAAAAAGTTAAATAGAAATGTAGCTATTTTTTCTATCTCATTTTCCTCTCTCTTTATTTAACATGCAACACTAATGCAGGATGACTTTACAACTGGAATATTATAAATATACATTATATTTCTGGTGAATTCATCACAAATGGATGTGTGGTGATATATGCTTTTTCCTATTTAATCAAAGTATTTCTGCTAGTGGGCATTGCTGCGAAAAGAACAGATTACTAAAAATAAATGGAATTCTCTTTCTTTTTTTCTCCACACACACACATATGTGCACACACACAATTTGCATATATCTTTGATGATTGTAGAACAGATAGACAGAAATCAAAGTCTGCTGGGAGCAAAATGTGCTATTACATTTTAAATAGGCTGTCATTATTTATACCACTGCCATTTGTTGCTGTAACTGAATTTGTCTACTGTACTTCATTAGTGGCTTAATAGTACTCAATGCTTTCCTGAACCTAAAGTGCTGTGATGATTCAAGGTTCTTGCAACATTACTGCTCTTGCTATATTTAGTGATTATAAATTTAGTATATGAGGCTATTTATTTTTTCATAGCTCCTCTTCAATTAAAGTAATGTGCACTAGGTGAGGAGTGCTTTGGGAGCAGGGAAATGATGTGGTTAGAGCTGTACTTTGGGAACATGAATCTGTCAGGATTATGGAGTATGGAATGGCATCTACATGACTTGGCAACCAATTGGTTCCTGAGCAGGGTAGGGTGGGAGGTGGTGAAGCAAGAAGTCTTCTAATGTGGCTCCAAGTTTTTTAGATTTTGACCCTTTCGGGTGTCTTCAAATGTCTCTCCAAGGCCTTGAGTTGTATGTACTATGAATATTAATTTGTACTGAGCACAAAAGGAAGCACAGGAATATCAGGTTTAGAGAAGATACTCAATGTGTTTTGAAAATACTCAACTTTTGAGTTTGTGGAGATAGAGTATTAGATAGTTTGGATCTGAGGTCAAGAGTGAGGCTGGGGGATACACAGGAGTTGCTTCATTGAACATAATTTTATGGTATTGATATATATTTTAAACAGATTTTAATATAATATGTTGCATGGATGCATAAATAGGAAATAGATAATAAAAGAAAAACCATAAAACATGAGATGGAAACATTTGTGTCAGACCACAAAGACTTAGAGAAAATGAAATCAAAGGATGGCACATTTCAATGCCCACTAATCAACAGCAGGTTATTCTCCTTTTGGAGGACAGGTACTACTTGTCGTTCAAAATAAGCATTTTTAACATCTGGGAACTTTCCATCAGGGTTCATTCTTTACGCTCTTGCTTCTACCCTATAGTTTTCCTAGTTCTCCCCTGACTAAAGCCCTTACTGCTTAGGGACAATGAGTATCTCTACTCTATGACCTCTGAATGACTTCTGCGTTTGACAATGACTCTCCTTGGCCTGTTACAATAATCTCTCTTGATGGATTTTCCCAACACCTATCAATACCGTGGTGGAAGTATAGACTTGCACCCACTCCATGCAGCATTGCTTCCTTACTACCTTGATCCCCAATTTATTAGTTTGGTAGCCTTGGACAAGTTCCTGCTTCTCAGCCGGATGAGACTGCACCGCACTTGAGTGAGCTTCTGCCCCCTGTACCAGCAGAGGGAAAGACCTCCAAGGCAGAGAACTCAGCAAATGTGTAGCTCACCTCCTATTTGTTCTTTCTCTCATAGATTATGACCCTGCTTTGCCTGTTTTCCAGTGCTCAAAAAGTGAGATGCTTTATATGTTTTGTCCAGTTTATAGCTGTATATGGTGGGAAGGAAATTCCTTTAGTTTAGATATGCCATCACCACTGGACACAACACTCCCTAAGGCTACACAATTTCAACAAATAAATGTTTCTTAAAATATCTCAATTCATTTGTGTGTGGTTGTCCTCCAGCTCACCTGCGGATTCAGCGATTCACTTGGAGGCTCATGATCTAGCCATCTCACGGTTATGGTTTATTGACATCCCAGCAAGAGAAGACAACGCGGAATCAGCACAGGGAAAAGGCACGCAGGGCAAAGTTCGCAGGAAACGAGACACAAGCATCTGCGAGTCCTCTGCCAGTGCTGCCACAAAGGATCACTTAGTTCCTCCAGCAATGAGCTGTAACAACAGGAGTGAAGTACTGTCTACTGAGGAGGCTCGTTAGAAACTCAGGGCTTGGGTGTTTTGGATTCAGTGCCCCATGCCTAACCTGTATCAAAGTTCCAGATTCCCACAGAGAAAGCAGGTGTTCAGCATAAACCGTGTTGTTTACACAAACATGTGAGTTCAGTGAGCCACCATATCATTTAGGGAACGGTGGGAACTTTGCTCAATTAGTAGTTCCTGGATGTCAGCCAAGGGCAAACTTTGTAAGTTATCTAAGAATAGCAGTCTTAGACTTACTATGATAAATCTTTTATGCAAAATTTGATATCTCTTATTCACCAATGACATATAGAACTTAACATCATCTACTTATTTTATGAACAGTGTCCTTCTATCTTGCTTTTCTGCCTGATATTTCTGCTTATTTTTTTTAAGAACAAAATAAACCACTTATTTGTTTTTTAAGTATTAGTAAACTGTACTGATGTAACTGACTATACATATAGATAGATATATAGTCTATGGTTTCCAGATTTCATACTACTCACTAGTATGTGAGTAAGTAGTATGACACCTACTCACTAAAGTTTATTTGTAACCTCCAAATCCATACCATTGGCTTTCATGATTATTTGTAGTTATGCACTTAGTGGTGAGACATTTGAATCCACCAAGATAGATATTTGTAGCTGAGGTCACAAGGCCTTGCTTGCCTTCTTGCTTCAGCTCCTCTGCAAGGATGACAGGAGGATTACGCATTATAGGCAATGCAGTGGAGGGCAGGAAGATCTGGCCCGGAGTAGGCTGGATGGGGTTTAAGTCCCCACTCTGGCACCAGTTGGTGGCAGTGGCCTCAGGCAAGTCACTTAAAGCTTTTGACCTTTTTTTTTTTTTTTTTTTTTTTTTTAAACAACTGCTAGTTATTTTTATTCTTTTTTGTAAAATAAATAAAATTTAGCGGAATGAGTGATTTAAGATTATAATGTCTGTGAGAGATATGTGTGTTTCCCTGAGGAGCACCAGTTCAGTGTTCATGAACTGAGTGTTCCCAGTGACTTTCTACAATACAACTTGCGAATGAGAGTCAACTATATATTTTTATCTCATCCATTCATCCTGGGTTGCATTTTCTTCTTGTTGAAGCTCAGGCTTTACAGATGTTATTGTGTGTCTGATATTGGCAAGTTATCTTAACCTTTTTCAACATAAAGTCATTTAATTTTCTCTCCTTCAAGAGTAATAGTAGGGTATTACATTTTAGGTATAGGTTGACAATTTGCACACATTATTCCATTTCCTCCCGGCATGACTAAGCTGATAAGGAAACTGCTGTAGGTATATTATTCCTTTGTAAGTCGTCAGCTTTTTACCTCAGGTGGCTTTAAGGATTCTCTTTATCTTTGAGATTTTGCAATCATGCTATAATGTTTCTATGCACTGATTTTTTTTATTACTTCTGCTTAGCTCTCAGAGAGTCCTTCTGAATAGAATACTAATGAATTTTTATTCCTGCAAAATTCTTTATCTTCACCTCTCAAAATATTGATTCCTCACTAATTCCTCTTTTTTCTTCTAAAGCTCTCTTTACGCTAAATCTCTTAACTGATTCTTCATGTTTTAATTGATGGTTGCATGTCTGCATGTGTTCCTGGTTTTTTAATATATTAATTCTTTTAAAGTTTCCAATCTAGAGTTTATTCATTTTTTTGCATAAAAATGTTAGTGACTATCTTATTTCCAGTACTTCGATTAATGAATCTCATACAGACTCATTTCTTTTTGTTCTATTTCAGAACTTCTTACCTACTTTCATGGGCATTATTCAACTATTCTTACTTACATGAAATGTAAGCTCCATGAAGGTAATGATTTCGGGTGTCTTGTTTTATCTGCTCTATTCCCAGCACCTAGAACAGTGTCTGCCTCTGAATAGGATTTCAGATATCGGTTGATATCATTGAGAATTCTAAAATATTTGAAGTACTTTCCCCAAACCATTCTGATTTTTTAATGTCACCTGAGACAAATTCACTTCCAAATTGTTGACTTTTTTTCTTATTGTTATTTTTCTTATGTGTTTTGTAGTTTTGATTTGCAGATTTTTCTTAAGTAAAATGTTCACATACTCCTTCTCTGTCCTGCTTGGCAGTTGAGGATTGAACTGCCTAACTTCTGTTGCCGCTTTGGCTGTATGCTGTCTAATGATACTGAAGATAATAAGAGGGTCTCTAAGACAAAAGGTGTCTTCGTTCAATTTCTGGGCAAGTGGTCACAATTAAGTCCTCTCAACATAAGAATAGTTTCATATAAGCCAAACTAGTGGTCAACAGGTTTTTTTTTTTTTTTTCCCCCAGTACCTGCTCAAAAGCTGGACAAGTGATAGGCAAAGTTTGAGTAGTTAAGTTTGGCTTGGACATGGTTTTTTAAAAATTTAACTATAGGTGATTTACAATGTTGTATTAATTTCTTCTGTGCAACAGAGTGACTTAGTCATACATGTAGATATACATCTTTTTCATATTCTTTTCCATTATGGTTTATTCCAGGATGTTGAATATAGCTCCTTGTGCTATACAGTAGGACCTTGTTGTCCATCCATTCTAAATGGAATCATTTGCATCTACTGGTCCCAAACTCCCAGTCTGCTCCTCCTTCATCTTTCCTCCCCCTTACCAACCACAAATCTGTTCTCTATGTCTATGAGCCTGTTTCTGCTTCATAGATAGGTTCATTTGTGTTGTATTTTAATTTCCACATATAAATGATATCTAATGACATTTGTCTTTTTCTGGCTTACTTCACTTAGGATGACAATCTCTAGTTGCATGGTCACTGACCCCTTCGCATCACTTGGCATGAGGGGTCTTGGCTCCCGGACCAGGGACTGAACCTGGACTCCTTGCAGTGGAAGTGTGGAGTCCTAATCACTGGACTGCCAGAGGAGTCCTGGTCCCTGACTCTTAGAGAGCACTTTTAGTTCCAATTATTAATATAATTTAATTTCCGTGTGCTTCTGTTGGTTTCTGGAGCTTAAGAACTTTCCCACTTCTGCTCCTAGAACTATTGTGTATTTCTGCCGTGTTCCATTTCCTAAGGAATATCTAGTGTTGTTTGTGAGACCAGAAATATTAAAAAAAAGTGTTTTTTTTCCTCTTAAAGTCTGTTGATTTTAACCTAGAAGTTTCCTCAAGGTAAATAATTCATGAATTTTACCCTTGTCCTACACTTTCATTTGCTTTTATTTTTATTTTTTTAAATATAAATTTATTTATTTTAATTGGAGGTTAATTACTTCACAATACTGTATTGGTTCTGCCATATATCAACATGAATCCGCCACAGGTATACATGTGTTCCCCATCCTGAACCCTCCTCCCTCCCCCCTCCCCGTACAGCTCACACTTTATTTTTTTTATTTTTTAAAAATTTTTATTTTTACTTTACTTTACTTTACAATACTGTATTGGTTTTGCCATACATTGACATGAATCCGCCACAGTTGTACATGAATTCCCAATCCTGAATCCCCCTCCCACCTCCCACCCCATATCATCTCTCTGGATCATCCCCATGCACCAGCCCCAAGCATCCTGTATCCTGTATTGAACATAGACTGGTGATTTGTTTCTTACATGATAGTATACATGTTTCAATGCCATTCTCCCAAATCATCCCACCCTCTCCCTCTCCCTCAGAGTCCAAAAGTCCGTTCTATACATCTGTGTCTCTTTTGCTGTCTCGCATACAGGGTTATCATTACCATCTTTCTAGATTCCATATATATGTGTTAGTATACTGTATTGGTGTTTTTCTTTCTGGCTTACTTCACTCTGTATAATCGGCTCCAGTTTCATCCATCTCATTAGAACTGATTCAAATGTATTCTTTTTAATGGCTGAGTAACACTCCATTGTGTATATGTACCACAGCTTTCTTATCCATTCATCTGCTGAGAGCTCACATTTTAATTCAGCTTTACACCACGCACCTCACGATGGTTGTCCTTAATAGCCACCTCCATTGCCTTTTCTCCTGTTCTGTCCTCAGTGTACTCTGCCACCTCACTGAAAGCACACAGCTCAAGGACCGGTATAGCCCCAAGCCACTGGCTCTCAGTCCTCACCTCACCTTGATTTTCTAGTTAATATCTGTTTGGCTCAGGAAGCACACTCAGACATCGTCTGTATTTATACTTACTCCCTAGGTGATCTCCTGTAGTTCCATGTCTTTAAATGCTATCCATATAATCATAATGCAATTATTTATAGTTTGAGGCCAAACTTTCTTCTTCATTTGGAACTTCACATCCCTTATTTGATTTCTATTAGGTATTTTAACCTTAATATACCTAAATGAGGCTAGTGATTCCTTTTTGAGCCGCTGTTAAATTTACTCCTTTCCCTGTGTCTATCATCCCAGTAAACAGGACATATATTCAGTTGGATTAAGCCAAAAATGCCTTGTAATCTATCGACTTCTCTCTTTTTCTCAGAAACTATATCTAGTCCATCAGAAAATTCTGTTGGCTTTATCTTTAAAAACATATTCACAACCTGACCATTTATTACAATCACCATGGCTCAGTGATGTTTAATCCTCTGTAATCTCCTATCTGGATAGCTACTTAACTCATTTTCAGTTTTTCCTTTTTGATCCCTAGATCCTATTCTCCACACAACTGCCAGAATGTTCCTTCTAAAATTGAAGACAGATTACTTATTCCCTTGCTCATAACCTTCCAGTTGCTTCTTATCACACTTACACAAAAATCCAAAGTCCTAAAGTCTGTATGATTAGGACCTGTCTGCCCTTCTAAGCTCTATAGGATTTGGTCTTGGCAACTTAACTATTTCAGTTGAGTTCAGTTCAGTTGCTCATTTATTTGATGTTATTTCCGAGGATTCCTGCTCACTTACTGACTTCTGGACACACTGATCTAATTTTTCCTCCAATAACACACCAAGTTTTGTCTTTTCTCTCCATGCATTAGTAATGCATGTTAGCTTCTATTTGGTGAACAGGGTAATGAGCCACCACATTGCACTGGGTCTATATGTGATTTTTTCCTAGCCAGAGGGAGTCAAAATATTACTTCAGCAGGAGAGAAAGCTTTGCTTTGCTCAGTTGCTGCACTGGGGGTAAGAACCTACTCTAAGAAAGAACAAGGCTCCTTTCCCAGCTTTCTCCAACCAACCAGGGGTATGCCTAGCCTTATGCAGCTCTCAGCTGCATATGTGGGTTGGACTGTCTCTCAACCGCACTGAATGGCTGGCTCATGCTCCTAGAACCTTATTGTCTTCTGCAGTCTCTTAGCTCTTGACAGTCATGTTATGACATTAGGCATTGCCAACTGATTTCCAACCTGTAGCTTTTATGCACTTTACATATTCACTATGGTTGTCTCCATTCAAACTTAGCTACCTGTTAGGGTAACCCAGTTTGTGGTACCAATGACATATATTCTCTGGTTTCACAGCTGTAAAGATATTGCAGGATCTGCTCTTAATCTTAATCCCCCTTTGAAAGTGAAAGTCACTCAGTCGTGTCCAACTCTGTGACCCTGTGGACTGTAGCCTGCCAGGCTCTTCATGGAATTCTCCAGGCCAGAATACTGGAGTAGGCAGCCATTCCCTTCTCCAGGGGATCTTCCCAACCTAGGGATCAAATCCAGGTCTCTCACGCTGCAGGCGATTCTTTACCATCTGAGCCACAAGGGAGGCCCAAGATGTGCTGTGCTTAGTCATGTCTGACTCTGTGACCCCATGGGCTGTAAGCTGCCAGGCTCCTCTGTCCATGGGGATTCTCCAGGCAAGAATATTGGGGTTGCCATGCCCTCCTCCAGGGGAATCTTCTTAACCTAGGGATTGAACCCAGGTCTCCCACATTGAAGGTAGATTCTTTACTATCTGAGCCAGCAGGGAAGACCAAGAATACTGGAGTGGGTTGCCATGCCCTCTTCCAGGGGATCTTCCCAACCAGGGATCGAACCCATGTCTCCCACATTGCTGGTAGATTCTTTACTGTCTGAGCCACCAGGGAAGCCCAAAATTATTATTTTTCTAGAGTTTCCATGAAGTGAAGTGTTAGTCACTCAGTCACTCAGTCATGTCCAACTCTTTGCAATCCCATGGAGCCTGCCGAGGCTCCTCTGTCCATGGAATTTTCTAAGCAAGAATACTGGAGTAGATTGCCATTTCCTTCTCCAGGGGATATTCCTGACCCAGGGATTGAACCCAGGTCTTTTGCATTGCAGGCAGATTCTTTACCATTTGAGCCACAAAGGCTCCAATTTCCCTTTAAGCCCATATTTTTTGCAGAAAGCAGTTCTGCCCTCTACCATTAGTATAAATACAGTAAAAATATAGCAGAAACTCCTCATTCTCCTGTCTCTGAGACTTGGCATATGGGGTTTATTTCCATAGTTCATTCAGCCTCTCTTCAAATGACATCTTCCCCAAGAGGCTTTTTCATATAACACGTCTCAGTAATACTCACCGTCATTACTCTAGGCCCTTAACTTTTCTTAACTGTCTTTTGGCTCCTGACATTTTATGTATTCATTTGTGTATAGAGTAATTGAATGTCTCTTGCAATAAGAATGTAAGTTCCATCAAGGTAGGACCTTTGTGTGTTTTGTTCACTGCAATAAAAATATTTGGCAAATAGCTAACTGCTCAGTAAGCATTTGTTGAATTAATGAATAAATGACTGAATGTGTGGACAGTTTCTTCTTATAATAAATACTTTTTTCTATAAATAGCTTTTGATACAGACTACCTTGAGAAAATAATTTCTCATTTTCAACTGCATATTAAATAAAATAAATTATGTTAAACCTTAGAGTTAAAGTAATTTCATGAGCTAATACATTTAGCCATAAACCAATGCTAATAACTTAAATGTAATTGCTAAAATTCTTTTAACTAAAAAGAATTGCCTGAAGATGCTTAATGTTGTCATTAATAAATTCAAGGGAGTAAGTTAAAGCTGTGTGGCATGATAGGAATGCCAGATCTTTAAATCAGAACAATTAAGTCTAACTGACTTTAGTAATACCCATACATTTGTTTAGTTACATTTTTTATTTTTCAATGAGATATCTGAAGGATCAATACTAGGCAATACAAACATTTAATCTCTTAAGCTATTTGTTCCCTTTAAGTTTGGATTTTACAACCTATTTTTGATAATCCTCTATTAACCTTCCTTATTTATAATGTATCAAGTGGAATAGTGAGGTCTCATTTCATTGTTAAAAATTCTGGGCAATAACAGGTTTGACCCTTACCAAGCAGAACTGTGTTCATCACAGTTCTGAGTGTGCATCAGTCAGGCACAACCCACTCCAGTTGTGCTTGACTCTTTGAGACCCCCATGGACTGTAGGCTCTATCCATGGGATTCTCCAGGCAAGAATACAGGAGTGGGTAGCCATTCCCTTCTCCAAGAAATCTTCCCAACCAACTGAGTCTCATATGTGAGGTGGTGCAACAAAGAGGCTAAGAGTGTATCTGTCACTTAGCTAGATTTTACTACTTTCTCTATCATCTACTTGTTTGTGATATCGTGGGGAAGTCTACCTTTGTTTATTCACCTATAAGTACCCAACAGTTTCACAGTGATGGTTAAATAAATTAATGAATGTAAAGCATTATAACAGTATTTGGTATGTAATAAATATTCAGTAAGTGTAATAAGTGTTTGCCATAATTCATTCTTCTTCCTAAAAGAAGATGGAAATCAATGGGATGAGGAACAAAGCATTTAAGTATGCCAAAAAGAGCAATAGCCACATACAAGCTCCTTACTAAATAAGTAAATGGAGATACTCTCTATTTTTAACAATAAATTAAGGAGAATTTTAATCTTTCTGATGTAACTGTTTCTTGAGTGAAGCCAGTAGTCCATGTAGCCTTAGAAGCACTACATTTATTAGTGTGTGTTTCTAACTAGGTGCAGAAATATCTCAATGAAAAATAGATCTTGAAGCAGACAAATCTGATGATAGAAGATATAAAAGAATATTTTAATAGATATATGGCACTACAATCAAGAAACATTTTTGAGCCTCTAGATTATTAACAAAAATAATTAAAGTAATAAAAACCTTGAAATTACTGTCTGTATATTAAAGAAGTGACATTTCTACCATAAACATTTCTTTTTAGGATCTGGTGACTTGGTCATAAAAACTGGCTTGGGGCTAAAACTTGGTATATGATGTGTTCATTTCAAGCACAAATGTCTTTCCATTAGTTAGAAATTTTCACTTATATTTTGAAAAGCAGGAAAAAACATCCTTTTAATATTTCTAATTTATTAAACTCTAATGGAAAGCATAGTTTTCTTAAAATGGATATTTTTGTTTCAGAAGTCGTGATTAAATTTTGAAGACTGCAAGGCAACACATGCACATAAACTTAATGGGAGTTCTAGATTATAATTAACTTAGCAATAGCATGTTGTGGCAGAGGAAGAATTTGAAGGCCAAATAAGACATGTGGTAAATAGTCACTGGTTGGGCTGACACACCACAGGGGCTTCATTAGGGCTAATAACTGTGCTATTCCTTCTGTGAAATTTATAAATTCTAAGTACACTCAATTAGAATTAATCTCACATTCAAGTAAAAGAAAATAACTGCAAATGTATTGCTGCTTTAAAAATATAACTTCCTGATGATGCTGAGTTATAGAAATATGTGTTAAAGAGAAAACTTGCATAGTTTAAGCTTAATGGTGTTGATTAACCCTATGTGCCATCTGGGTAAAATATTTTGTTGAAACTATATATTGAAATGCCTGAGGGTAAGCAGAACAGAATTATGGATATCGGAAATTTTATTTCTGTTCCCCCTAATCTAAACCTTTGCTCAAATTGCCCTTAGTGAAGCACATTATGTGGTTATACAATATGTGTGTGTAACAGGTTTTGGGGCAAGATTTCTCAAGTCAGATATTCAAGTGGCAAATGTAACCTTTTGCTTGTTCATTGAACAGTCTCTATTTTGAACACCAATTCTGACGGATGGCTGATAATTTATTCCAATCAATTTCAGGTACGTGCTGACATTTCATTATGTTTCATTTAAATTGTAATCAGTCAAATCAGAGACATCCAAAACTTCTTCCCATGATGGTTTTCCCAACTGTTGATGATGAGTGTGGCATATTCTCTGTCCAATGCTGCCAAACTGAGACAGAGCTCATCCTATACTGTCAAACTGAGACAGAGCTCATCCTATAGTTTCTGTTTATGAGCATTTTGTCCCACAGGCATATTAGGCTATCTTTAAGGTCCCCCTATGCTTAAAATAAAAGCTAGTGGAGCTGATGGAATTCCAGCTGAGCTATTTCAAATCCTGAAAGATGATGCTGTGAAAATGCTGCACTCAATATGCCAGCAAATTTGGAACATTCAGCAGTGGCCACAGGACTGGAAAAGGTCAGTTTTCATTCCAATCCCAAAGAAAGGCAATACCAAAGAATGTTCAAACTACTGCACAGTTGCATTCATCTCACACACTAGTAAAGTAATGCTCAAAATTCTCCAAGCCAGGCTTCAGCAATACGAGAACCATGAACTTCCAAGCTGGTTTTAGAAAAGGCAGAAGAACCAGAGATCAAATTGCCAGCATTTGCTGGATCATGGAAAAAGCAAGAGAGTTCCAGAAAAGCATCTATTTCTGCTTTATTGACTATGCTAAAGCCTTTGACTGTGTGGATCACAATAAACTGTGGAATACCAGACCACCTGACCTGCCTCTTGAGAAACCTGTATGCAAGTCAGGAAGCAACAGTTAGACCTGGACATGGAACAACAGACTGGTTCCACATAGGAAAAGGAGTATATCAAGGCTGTATATTGTCATCCTGGTTATTTAATTTATATGCAGAGTACATCATGAGAAATGCTGGGTTGGAAGAAACACAAGCTGGAATCAAGATTGCCAGGAAACATATCAATTACCCCAGATATGCAGATGACACCACCGTTATGGAAGAAAGGGAAGAGGAACTAAAAAGCCTCTTGATGAAAGTGAAACAGGAGAGTGAAAAGGTTGGCTTAAAGCTCAACATTCAGAAAACGAAGATCATGGCATCTGGTCCCATCACTTCATGGGAAATAGATGGGGAAACAGTGGAAACAGTGTCAGGCTTTATTTTGGGGGGCTCCAAAATCACTGCAGATGGTGATTGCAGCCATGAAATTAAAAGACGCTTACTCCAGAAGGAAAGTTATGACTCACCTAGAGAGCATATTCAAAAGCAGAGACATTACTTTGCCAACAAAGGTCTGTCTAATCAAGGCTATGGTTTTTCCTGTGGTCATGTATGGATGTGAGAGTTGGACTATAAAGAAAGCTGAGTGCCGAAGAATTGATGCTTTTGAACTATGGTGTTGGAGAAGACTCTTGAGAATTCCTTGGACTGCAAGGAGATCCAACCAGTCCATCCTAAAGGAGATCAGTCCTGGGTGTTCATTGGAAGGACTGATTTTAAAGCTGAAACTCCAGTACTTTGGCCACCTCATGTGAAGAGCTGACTCATTGGAAAAGACCCTAATGCTAGGAAATATTGAGATCAGGAGGAGAAGGGGATGACAGAGGATGAGATTTTTGGATAGCATCACCGACTCAATAGACATGGGTTTGGGTGGACTCCAGGAGTTGGTGATGGACAGGGAGGCCTGGTGTGAGGTGGCTCATGGGGTCACAAAGAGTCGGACACGACTGAGCGACTGAACTTAACTGAACTAAAGGGCCCACTGTGCCTTTTATTGTTTGGCTTGTGGACTTTCATGAGTATTTGAAGGGTCTTTTAAATTCCTCCAGCTATCAGACTTTACACAAGCCTCTCAAGAATGTGGTAAGCATAGGAAAATTTATTTGCATTTTCTCTTTTTTACGGCTGTAAGAGACCTGAATAGGTTGGGGTTAAGCTAAGTCCTGTCCAAGCTTTGTGACCTCATGGACTGCAGTACTTTTCTCCCAGAGTTTGCTCAGATTCATGTCCATTGAGTCGGTGATGTCATCTAACCATATCATATTTTGTTGCTCCCTTCTCCAAAAGGGAATCAATCTTTTCAATCTTTTCACAGCATCAGGGTCTTCTCCAATGAGTCAGCTCTTCACATCTGGTGGCCAAAGTATTGGAGCTTCAGCTTCAGCAACAGTCCTTCCAATGAATACTGAGGATTGGTTTCCTTTAGCATTGACTGGTTTGATTTTCTTGAAGTCCAAGGGACTCTCAAGAGTCTTCTTCAGCACTACAATTTGAAAGTATCCTAGTTCTTAGGTGCTCAGCCTTCTTTATGTTCCAAATCTCACATCCATATATAACTACCAGAAAAACCATAGCTGTGACTATGTGGAACTTTGTGGGCAAAATGATGTCTCTGCTTTTTAACACACTATCTAGTTTTGTCATAGCTTTCCTTCCAAGGAGCAAGCGCCTTTTAATTTCATGGCTGAAGTCACCATCTGCAGTAATTCTGGAGCCCAAGAAAATAAAATTTGTCACTGCTTCCACTTTTTCCCCTTCTATTTGCCATGAAGTGATGGGACCAGATGCCGTGATCTTAATTTTTTTTTAGTGTTGAATTTCAAGCCAGCTTGAATTCCATGTGGTCACATTTTCAAACTACTGTCAGCAACCCATGCTGGTTTGAGAGATGTCTTTCTGAGGTTCGGCATCTTTAATCAGAAAGTGAGGCTGATGGATCCTTCTGCTTTTAGATCCTTACACGAAATATCTGGAGTTTCTGCTATTTCCTATTATCTCTATCATCCCTCACCATGAGGTTAGGTCCACACTGAGTCAGGTGGGTTCAGAGTGCCTTATTAGGTATCATGAGAGCATTTACAACTCTGCTGGATACATTTTATTTGCTCCTTTGGATTCATTTCTGCACCATTCACCACTCTGCTCTGTGCACTAGAAGGCTGAAGTATTTGGATTAAGTCCAAAGGAACCCTTGCTCTCTTGGTTCAATCTCTTAACGGGGTCATCAGCAAGAAACTGGAGGGGAAGAAAAGAGTGCTGTTTGGGTATATGTTCTCCAATTTCAGTCCTACCAGGTTGTTGAGGGTCAGAACTCTTGTCAGACATCCTCTTCTAGGATTATATTTCATTTTTCTTTTTTCTGTTAATGTCTGTTTTCTGTTACAGCCTTAGGTGGTAACAGCTCCCCTTTTTGTTATTCCCAGGAATTTTCACTAATAATTTATGTTTCTTTCAACCTACTTACATTGTTGAGTCTGACTCTTTGTGACCCCATGGACTGTGGCCCACCAGGCTCCTCTGTCCATGGAATTTTCCAGGCAAGAATACTGGAGTGGGTAGCCATTCCCTTCTCCAGGGGATCTTCCTGACCCAAGGATTGAACTTGGGTTTCCTGCATTGCAGCCAGATTCTTTACTATCTGAGTACCAGGGAAGCCTCCAAACCTACTTACATGTTGTGAATTACCTTTTGATTTAGTTCTCTGCATTACTATTTTAGAATGCCTTTTTAAGCTGATTCTACTTTGACTGTTAGAGTTGACCCTTGAATAACATTGGTTTGAACTTCCTTGGTCCACTTTTAAATAGCTTTTAAAAAATTCATTAACTAGGGCAGTACAATACCATACAATTTGATTCAACGGTGGTTCAATCTGCACATGAGGAACCAAGGATACTTCTAATGGGAAGTTAGAGTGGATTTTTTTACTTTGCCAAGGTTGACACCCCTAACTTCCATGTTTTCAAGAATCAACTGGGTTTGATAGTGTAAGTGATTGTGGTCTCTGAAAACAGAACTTCAAATTGACCTTATGAAACTGGTTTTCTCATATACCTAAGGAGCACTAGTGAACGCTCCTCACTGGAGAGAAATGTAACAGTAATGTGACTCATGTGATGGCATTATTACTGCCCAAATTGTTACCAAATAAGATGAAGTCTATGTGGAAAGTAAGGTGCTGGGAGACAAACTGGATTTGTTAACTAGTCACTGTGGCAACAATAATGATCATAAAGGCTAGGTGATTGCTTGACTTTTCAGATGAACTTGTATAGTATATACAAAAAAAAAAAAAAAAGACAAACTGCGGGCCTTGCATGCTAGTTCAGAACATGAGTGGAAAATCAGAAAGCTTCTATGTTAGCTTTCAACAAACTTCTTATCTCCTGAAGTCTCAGAGAAAACATGGCTAAGGATCAAGTCCATGGCTTGACTCTAATGAAGCCAGGGATCCTGCATCAATTAAAAACTCAGTACTTCTAGGTCTCTTCTGCTAAGCCAAGGGCATTGATGGGGAAGAGATTAATTGAGAAGTGAAAAGGAAAACATTGGGCAGACACAGTTGAGACTATGGAAACTGAATCCTCAATTCCCATGAACCTCCTTTCAAGTCAGTCATTCTTTCACTTATAGAAGCCAAGTGTATACACTTTACTGTCAGATACAAAGTGAGAACAATAACCACAATAAATAGCACAGGTAGAATGACAATCAGATGAAGTGTCCCATAGGAAATTGTGTTATAGTCCAATTATTTTGGGAGTCATAGGAATAAAATAGTTGGGCAGCCTATAAAGTGCATTTAGACACATATAGGCAGAAAGTATCTGGATCTATTGGGCAAAAACCAAATTACCTATTCTTAAAAGTGAAGAAGTGAAAGCGTTAATCGCTCAATCAACTCTTTGCAAACCCATGGACTGTTGTCCGCCAAGCTCTTCTGTCCATGGAATTCTCCAGACAAGAATACTGCAGTGGGTAGCCATTGCCTTCTCCAAGGGATCTTCCCAACCCAGGGATCAAACCTAGGTCTCCTGCACTACAGGAAGATTCTTTACCCTCTGAGCCACTAAGGAAGCCTGTCTTCTTAAGGGATTCATAATCTCTTACCTACTTTCAGACCTCAGTCAGTTCCCAGAAATAAAATACCTTAACTGAGCAATTGCTCATATAGACTGTGACTCTTTCCCTAAACCTTGCCCACAAGGATCAGTGCTCATTACGATATGCACTGGGTTAAGGAATTTTCCCAGAACTTTTGTACATTATTAGATTCTGCCTCTGAAATGATGCTTATCTCTGGAGACCCCAAATGCCTAAAGTATAGCAGAATGAAGACCTCAGAAATCCCAGGTTATGTATGGAACTTGGCCTCCTTTTTCCTTCTGCTGGTTTCACTGGGACAGTACACCAATCATGTGGTTATTACCCTAATCCAAAAAACGTATAGTGGAAATGGATATGTTTTGCATCTAGTAGTATATCCACAGTGATACTGTGGTCCAGGGAGTGGGAGTTATTATGGTATAAAAGCCAAGTGAAAGCCCCTCTAGTTAGTCCTACCTTTGACCAAGAAAATAAACCAAAGGTAATGATGCCAAATCTCCAGAGGACTTTTACATATTAGTGCTATGATTGAAGATGAAGAAACCAAGGTATTGATTCCTACCATGTTCTTTCTTTACCTCCCTCTTTGGTACAAAATTCACTTGGGTCTTTAGAGAATGACTGCAGAATTGCTGAAAATTCAGCTGGTGATTTGTACCTGTGGTTCCAGATATGTTATTTTTATGGTGGTAGATCAACAGATCCCCTAGTCCAGGTTATTCATGTAGAGATTTAACAAATGCTCCCTATTTCCATTTCTATCAGCAAAGATAATCAGAAACAAGTTGAAATTAACTTGGAAGACAGCAACATGCCTTCACTTCCTGCCATAACAATATGCCACATCTTCACTTTTCTTTTCTTATATAGTCTGAAGGACCCTTTATCATTTGACAATTCCAGAGCATACAATACAACTTCCTTGTGTTAATGAAATAAGGCTACTTTTATGGATGATTAAGAAAATGAAATTTCCCTAGGTGCCTTAGTAAAACACACTGATTCCAGAGAATTGGAATCCCATAGTATGATGCAAACACTATATATGAAGCTTCTAAGGGTCTGGTGGTCTTGTGCACGTGAAGTTACTTTCTATGTGCTAAGTCACTTCAGTTGTGTTGAACTCTGTGTGACCCTATGGACTGTAGCTTGCCAGGCTCCTCTGTCCATGGGATTCTCCAGACGAGAATACTGGAGTGGGTTGCCATGCCCTCCTTCAGGGAATCTTCCCAACCCAATTATTAAGCCCGGGTCTCGTCTCCTGCATTGGCAAGTGGGTTCTTTACCACTAGACCACCTAGGAAGTGAAATACAAATGATGGCACCTCATCACTAATCAAAGAAGCAAATCACTTGGTGGACCTCTGTGGATATTGAAGGCAACATATACTAACTCTGTGTGTGTGGCCTGCCTTGATCTGTTTACCAGGTAGCTCTAATGCTGTCAGTTTCCAACTGCACCTGGAGTTGTAAAGTGCTGTGCCGTATCTTGAAGGTGTCAACTATCCTGCTTCTTGCCTTTGGTCATGGTAAATGTGACAATATTAGCAGAGTCTGTCACAAATTGAGGTGTTGTACAGAGCCACTGGGAAGCTGCCCTACTGCATTTTGTCGAAATTCATGATCTATTCTGCTGAAAATTATTATCTATTTGAATAGCTGCTCCTGGATTGTTAAATGGATTTCTCTGGGGATGTACATCTGAACTAGAACACCAAATAATTACTCAGAACTACTTTGAAAGCCATGGAAATGCCCAGCTCAGATGACCCTGTGAGAAGGATATAATATTGTTAGTGTAATTAGCTGTCAGCCTCTGATGCAACTTTGGGATGCCTCATACCTTTCACACTGAGTGAGTACGACAGTGATACCGTGGCATCAGTACTACTAGAACCAAGCCGCTGCTGCACAAAATGGGACTCCTATCAGGGATAGCTGTTGCCCTGGATTCTGCCCCTGGTTTGGCTGAGACAGTCATAGGGCTGCACTATAGCCTCATCTTGCCACCCTCCTTTCACAGATATCAGAACTGAATCATGGTGTCTGTTCAGATCTTTGGGCCATTAATAATAATAAAAAGAGTTGCTTGCTTTCTAATTGTTGAGGTTTGAGGGTTTTACAATATATTTTAGATCCCAGTCCTTTATAAGATCTATGTTTTGAAAATATTTTCTCCCAGTCTATGGCTTAACTTTTCATTCTCTTAATAGCATCTTTCAAAGAGCAGATAGCTTTCATTTTAATGAAATCCAACTTCTCAATTTTTTCTCTCATGGATTGTCTTTTTTTGGTGTTGTATCTAAAAAGTCACCACCAAACTTCAGGTCACCTAGATTTTCTCCTTTGTTATTTTCTAGAAGTTTTGTAGGTTTGCATTCTACACTGAGGCTTATGATCAATATTAAGCTAATATTTTTGGGAAGGGTCTAATTTTTTTTTAACCTTGTGAATATCTAGTAGTTTGGAGAAGGAAACAACAACCCATTCCAGTATTCTTGCCCAGAAGATCCCATTGACAGAGGGGCCTGGTGGGCTACAGTCCACGGGGTCACAAAGAGTGAGCCACAACTGAGTGCCAGCACATCTAGTAGTTCCAGAATCATCTGTTGAGAAGACTATATTTTTCCACTGACTTGCCTTTGCTCTTCTGTCACAGATTAATTGACTGTATTTGTTTGGGTCTATACCTGGGCTTTCTATTTTGTTCCATTGATCTGTTTGTGTGTTCTCCTACTAAAATCACGCTGCTTGGTAAGTGCAGGTTTATAGTAGTTTTGAAGTCAGGTTATATCAGTTTTCAGTTTGTTGAATTTGTTTCTTTTTAAAAAGTCTTCCCCTTTGTTTCTGCCTTTTGAGGGGTTTCATTGGGCATTTTGTATGATTCCACTTTCTCTTTTCTTTAATGATATCAAATACACTTAGAGAAGTTTTTAGGAATTCCCATAGATTTTTTTCAGAGTACATTTACAACTAATCTCAGTCTGCTTTCAACTAATTCTATACTGCTTCCTGTCTGGTGCTCTGTGTAAATAAGTTTAATAAAGCAAAACTTTATTAAGAAACTTTATTAAGTCTTGCTCTAAAACACTTGTTACTTGAGTGTTTCATCTATTTCCTGACAGAATCCCAACAAAAGAAAACAGGTTTGTTTGTTTCCTTCTGACTCTAATCCTCATGTCCTTGTTAATTATTATGACGATCTTGGCTGGTTCATGTTTCATAAGACATAAGTAGAGTAAACAATAATTAAACACCTATTTGGGGATGAGCTTTTATATTTTCCTATAAAACAGGCTCTGTGAGTGGTGTGTTGTGAAGAGCACTGATTTTAGTCACAATTTGTGTGAATATTACTTCATTAATTACTAATTGTGCCTGTGGGCCAGTCATTTAACTTATTCTCAATGACAATTTCATTTTAAAAAAGAGGGGGGTAATATCTACCCAAGAGGTAGACCTGAGTAGAGAAATGTGCAGAGGCTGGCATGTGGCAGTATTCAATATTCATTACCAGTTGAGCCACCAGGGAAGCCCAAGGTCGGCCCGCTGCATTGGCCAGGAATCGAACCTGGATCAATTGCTTTGAAGGCAGCTATACTCACCACTATACCACCAATGGTGCACAAATAAATAATAGCATAAATAATACAATTTGTTATCCAAAACTTTCTCAGGAAAAGCAAAATATCGATGAGTAAACTTAGAAATTACAAATGATCCTTCTCATTGATCACAGACACAGAGCTTTGAGCAAAGATAGGAGATTCTTTTTTTCCCCTTTCATTAATGTTTTTAATGAAAGGTACTTCATGAGACTTGCTCATGACATGTATATATGTATGGATGTACTTATTTATCTATTTATCTCTCTTACGTGACTTTTTTGACCATGAGACAATTTCCCACAAGAATATTAGGACTCTACCCCTTGAAGGGGGGAAGGAAAAATCAAAAGAGGTAAAGACATTCAAATCTAAGATGGTGCCTGCTATCAAAAGTTCTGCTTTGCACACATAGTTGAGATAGGGATTCTGGCATAGTTAATATACCAAAATCACCAGAATAATTCTTCACTGTGCTGCTTAGGTTGGAGATGTGAGAACTGTGCTTTTAGCAGACTGCAAGTCTGCTACTTCTCACTACTGAGATTAATTCTAACACACTAGATTCTGCTTTAGTCAACGCTATCTTATAGGCAAAATTTCAATGTGCTAAGACAATGTTATGGCCCAGACGGCATCATGACTATATGAGAAATAGCAACTTATTTTCCCCCAGTAGTGCAGAAATTAATGTTTATAGCTTATTGAATGATAGGATTTTCACAAGTTATATCTTTATTGAGCAGTATCCTTCATAAAAACATTTAAGTTGATATATATATAAGTCATTGTTTCTCACAACAAATGTAAGGTCCTATAGGTTCAATCCCTGGGTCAGGAAGATCCCCTGGAGGAGGGCATGGCAACCCACACCCGTATTCTTACCTGGAGAATCCCATGGACAAAAGAGCCTTTTGGGCTATATGGTCCATTGCTTCGCAAACAGTTGGACACGACTGAAGTGACTTAGCGGGCACACATGCATACATTAAAAATATACCATGAAAACAAATGCAGTGTTTATTGCAGTAGAAAATAAAGGCCAAAGGGCTGATATGGTTGTTAAAACTAAGCTTAGAGTCAGGCAGACAAGATAAAAAGAGAGACTCAGATATCTATATAAATCTCATAGTTTATACATAGGTTATACTGATTTCTTGAGTTAAACAACTGCCTGTTTAATCTCTTTTAATACTGTCTCCTCAACCTCTTTTTCTTTCCCTCCCTTCCTCCCCCTCTCCTCCCCTCTCACATATACATACACAAATACCCCAATTTCTTACACAGAATTTTGTATGGGTCCATTAAGTGATATGATGGACATTATCATCCACTATTAATGTACTGGCACATTTCATATGTCTTTTTAATCAGAGTGCTTTTTGATAAAAGTTGAAAGATTAATGTCACAGTAAAAATGATCCCATTATGTGGGAAGCTAATAATGCTCAAATAGGTAATTTGACGTAGGCTGCATCTGATTCCGGAAAAGAGCTGTAAACATTTAGAAAAGGCAGATAACTTTACATCTTTAAAACAACAAATATTCTGCATCTAGTATCCTTTCAGGCAAGTTTTTGATAAAACTGCCTCCAGAGGATTTGAGGTTATGTACTCTGATGAAGTACTGTATTGCAGGTATTTTATAATGCATATGGATTGAAAGCAGATCCATATGCTTTATTAAAAGCAGATGAGATGGATGTAATCTTATGATGAAAATTCAGACGCACTTACTTGGATAAATTACCACAATTTACAGAGGGTGGCAACAGAGATATCTCTAAAAATGTTAAGCCTTTAGGGTCATTTAAAATTTAATTTAGAAAGCATAAATGGTAATCTTTAGCACATGAGTAGATATAAGACTGTCTCTGAATTCTATACTATTGATGATAGAGCAAAATGGTTCTGATCTTGAAATATTTTGAATCATATATCATTATAGAAAAACATCAGTAATGCTCTTTTTGAATGTCTTATTTTCTCATTGTACATCAGTATGAATTACTTACAAAATAAAAATGAGCTAAGTTGCTGTAAGAAGTAATTTGATATAAGCAAATTGAATTTTGGAGAATGTCTGCCAAAGACAATAATTTTTAATTTAGAAAAATTTATATCATGCCACTCTGTTAGATATAATTAGATGCCAATTCCAATTGTCTGCTGAGGACCCTTCTGGTCCATCTTAATAAAACATTATTATTAATAAATAGGAGTATTCAGCCAATTTTCTATGGCAGGTGTGGTATGCATTTAGTTAATCTAAAAGCAGCTCTAAATAATTCCAGTGTAAGAAAGAAAGAAGAAGCCCAGAGCACTTTGTTGTTAAATCTAATTCTTGAAATAGTCTAGTACTGTCAGGAGATATATTAAAACAGTTGCATATGTAGGTCTTAAGGACTAATTGGATAGGAGATGATTAGGAAGAGACAGCCAAGGACAACTGGAAGACAAGTGGATGGTTGACAGTTGTCATACAGCCAGATTGCTTAGATTTAACCACACATCTTTTCAATAGCTTTACTAGCTTCATTTTTCCTAAAGTACACAGTTCAGTATAGCTCTGCCAATGGTAAATTTCATTTTTGTTTTTTCAAAATATGGAGTTTTTGTTGTTGTTCTCATTCTTGAGTGATGGTTTTGCAGGGAATGTGTTTGATCATTATTTTCTGTATGTATGGTTAATATTTCAATCTATCCTTTAATTATTGCTATAGAAAAATCAGCTACTTATTTTCATAAAAAATCTGGTTTTTCTATTTGCTAATAAGATAACCTTATCCACTGTGTTCTTTATGACAATAGGTCTAGTACTGATTTCATTTTGCAGTGTCTGATGTTTGGTCCATTTGAGTTTTTTCTACAATCCTGCCCTGGGTTTCCTGAGATAACCCTGTATCTTTATTTAAAAATTCCTACTTTTGTTCATTTGAAGTAAGTTAATAGGTGTAGAAGTTTTTTATTGCTATGTAACAAATCGCACAAATGTAGCAGCCTACAACACAGTTAGCTCACAGTTCTGTAGGTCAGAAATCCAGGTGAGGCTGACTGGATGGTCTGCTCAGGGTTCACAAGGCTGAAGTAAAGGTGTTGGCAGGATATAATCTCACTTGGAACACAGTGTCCTCTTCTAATCCCATTCAGATTGTTGGTAAAATTCAGTTCCTTGAAGGCTGTAGGACTGAGGTCCTCAGTTTCCTTGCTGGTTGTCAGTAGGAGCCATACTCAACTCCTAGGGGATGCTTACATTTCCTGCAAAGGTCCTCTCAATCTTCAAAGCTGACAAGAAGAATATCCCTTGTGTCCAATGCTCCTGTGAAGCTTCAAATCTCTGACTCCAGGAAGAGGTCTGACTCCAAGAGGAGGCCAGTCCCTTTCAATGGTTCACCCAGTTAAATCCAACTCACCCTGGATAATCTCCCTTAAAGCCAATGGTGTCATATAACAAGCTAATTACCAGAATACAACCCATCCTTTTAAAAGCCCAGAAGTATTCAAGGCATGTATACAAGGGAGTCAGGGTCCTTGGGGTTCACTTTAGAATTCTACCATAATTGCATGTATAGCAATTATGAATCAATGAGTTCTAATTAATTAAGTGAAAAAATTTCAAGAATGAAATTTCTAGTAGGTATAGTTTTTTTGGTGGAAAAAAGGCTAGGTATTGTTTTAATATATTCACTTAGATGATTTGAACCCTCATGAATATATATTTACTGGTATGCAAATGATTCATTTGGTTTAAATTTAACATTGTATTGCTAACATGTCAAATTTAAATAATTAATGGAGGAAGATGGGAAACTGGAGAGTGCATTCTGGAATCTATTTTTTAATTACAAGAAGAGCTCTGCTTCTGCATATATGAATTTAAGATTAAGATCTCTCTCCAGGTTGTTTGCTATTGCTTCCTCTTTTACATCTTTGACTGGAATGATCTTATTCCAGGTAGGGCCTCCACTAGAAAGGATTACTAATTGAATTGCCTCTTAAGGTAATAGATTTTGCTTCCTTAACCTTCCCAGACCTTTGCCTGTATCCAGTGTTGCCTGGAAATATGATTTGACTGCATAAGAATACTAATCTTTATTCTGAGCTTATGTTTCTAACCATCTTCAATTCATCATTTAGTGTTTGATTTCATCCAAGACGGCATTTGGTGAGCATACTGTAACGCACAAAACTTTCTTTGAAAACACTTTAACTTCAGGTCACAGTATATTTCACTGAGCTGGAAACAAAGTTTAGGTATGTATTTTGTGACACTTAATATTTTTTGAGATGAATCACACTTCAAAAACTTTTTTTATTAGAAATAAACCCTTCAGTTCAGTTCAGTCGCTCAGTCGTGTCTGACTCTTTGCGACCTCATGAATCTCAGCACGCCTCTCTGTCCATCATCAACTCCCGGAGTTCACTCAGACTCACGTCCATCAACTCAGTGATGCCATCCAGCCATCTCATCCTCTGCGTCCCCTTCTCCTCCTGCCCCCAATCCCTCCCAGCATCAGAGTCTTCTCCAATGAGTCAACTCTTCTCATGAGGTGGCCAAAGTACTGGAGTTTCAGCTTCAGCATCATTCCCTCCAAAGAAATACCAGGGCTGATCTCCTTCAGAATGGACTGGTTGGACCTCCTTGCAGTCCAAGGGACTCTCAAGGATCTTCTCCAACACCACAGTTCAAAAGCATGAATTCTTCGGCACTCAGCCTTCTTCACAGTCCAACTCTCACATCCATACATGATGACCACTGGAAAAATCATAGCCTTGACTAGACGGACCTTTGTTGGCAAAGTAATGTCTCTGCTTTTCAATATGCTATCTATGTTCAGTTTAGTTCAGTCGCTCAGTCGTGTCCGACTCTTTGTGACCCTATGAATCGCAGCACGCCAGGCCTCCCTGTCCATCACCATCTCCTGGAGTTTACTCAGACTCACGTCCATTGAGTCGGTGATGCCATCCAGCCATCTTATCCTGGGTCGTCCCCTTCTCCTCCTGCTATCTAGGTTGGTCATACTTTTCTTCCAAGGAGTAAGCGTCTTTTAATTCCAAGTCCCCCAAAATAAAGTCTGACACTGTTTCCACTGTTTCCCTATCTATTTCCCATGAAGTAATGGGACCAGATGCCATGATCTTCGTTTCCTGAATATTGAGCTTTAAGCCAACTTTTTCACTCTCCTCTTTCACTTTCATCAAGAGGCTTTTTAGTTCCTCTTCACTTTCTGCCATAAGGGTGGTGTCATCTGCATATCTGAGGTTATTGATATTTCTCCCGGCAATCTTGATTCCAGCTTGTGCTTAATAAACCCTTCAGTTCAGTTCAGTTCAGTCACTCAGTCGTGTCCGACTCTTTGGGACCCCATAAATCGCAGCACACCAGGCCTCCTTGTCCATCATCAACTCCCACATGTCTTCAATTCATCACTTCCCCACCTCAACCTCTGGACACAAAGCAAATATTTCCTATCCTTCCTTGTAGTTTGTTCAAGTTTCTCAATACTAACGTCACCTTAGAACTAACAATCAAACCAAAAGGAGCTTATCACCTGTGGTCCTCGCACTGGGACAGCAGAAGCTGTAAGATTTTCACTAAAGGGGTGATGATGAGGGTAGGATATCAGAAACTTACTATTCAGGGGCAAAGAAACGGAATTCTGCTGACTTCACCTTAAAGAACTCTGGGCATGTGCTCAGTCGTGTCCGACTCTGTGACCCCATGGACTGTGGGTTGCCATTTCCTACTCCAGGGGAATTTCCCTACCCAGGGGTCGAACCCGCGTCTAACTGCATTGGCAGGCGGCTTCTTTACTATCGCGCCGCCTGGAAAGCCGTAAAGAAATCTGATCCTGATTCTTATCATAACTGCTGCAGTTTGCTTGTAGTCCCCGCCCCGCTACCTCCACCACACCCCCCACCTCCGCGTCCCCTTTCACTGCAGACCAAAAGCAGTTTGGTGGGACTGAACTGGTTAGAAAAGAAATAAGAGTGGAGAGCTGGCGGCGCCGAATAGCCTAGCGCGCTCGCAGAGCCCGGCAGCACCGGTTCGCGGAGGAAATGCGGGGCAGGCACAGGACCGGCTGGGAGGCACCGGAGAGCGCGAGCCCGCGGTCGCAACTGGCTGCCGCCGCGGTTGCCTGGACACCCGGTAACCGACCCAGGGGCCTCGGTCGCCGGCGCCGCGGAGCCGGCGGGGTGGACAGGCGAAGCGCGGTGAGACAGATGAGTTGGTGAGTCCGGAGCTCCCAGCTCTCCAGGCGCCTACACGGCGGCGTACAGACCCGAGTACCCTGAGCCACCTCCGCCTGGGTTACTATCCCATTCGGTCCATCCCTTAGCCATCAGTCTCCTCCTGGAGGCTGAGGCGAAACTCACTCGGCGGGTATATGAGAAAAATCCTCAGGGCCTTAGGAAGGCAGGGAAAGTCTCCCTCCACTGGCCGCCCAGTTGAATTTCACGTTGTCTAAAATTGCATCCCTAAGGTCTTATTCTTTTACAATAATTATTTCTACCTTTTATTTTGCTTATAATAGTGTGAGGCTAGAGTATTATTACTTTGAATTATTATTTATATTTCTTTTGATATTTCATCTTTCAAGTGCCTTGTCCAAATACTGCACATCTTAGGAAAGAGGCTGGGGATCTTTTTGGCATCAGGGACTGGTTTCTGGGAAGGCATTATTTTGAGGGGAGGGAAATGGTTCAGGCAGTAATGCCAGAGATGGGGAGCAGCAGATGAAGCTTTGCTTGCTCCCGGATGCAGCTCAACTCTTGTTGTGTGGCTGGATTCCTATAAGGCCTCCAATGAGATGGTCCACAACCCCTCCCTTCTGCAGATGAGAAAAATGAGGCTCAGAGCCTGTTAAATGACTTGATCAAGGTCAAGAATTTGCAAATTTCAGACCTGGAAGACTAAGGGTCTCCTGACTCCCAATTCAAAGCATTTTCTATGATTTCTTTCTTGACATTCATTGGTTATTCAATAAATATTTGTGAGTTGATTTGGTAGCTTCCAGGAAAATCCCATGGATGGAGGAGCCTGGTAGGCTGCAGTCCACGAGGTCGCTAAGAGTCGGGGATGACTGAGCGACTTCACTTTCACCTTTCACTGTCATGCATTGGAGAAGGAAATGGCAACCCACTCCAGTGTTCTTGCCTGGAGAATCCCAGGGACAGGGGAGGCTGGTGGGGTGCCATCTATGGGGTCACACAGAGTCAGACACAACTGAAGCGACTTTGCAGCAACAGCAGCAGCAGCAGGCCTACTTACTACTGCATGACATGTCTGGGCAGCCTGACCCAAGTGTAGCATTCTTGAGATATTCTCCCTCTACCCCAGTAATTTTTCTTGGTCCTGTTATGGCAATAGCAAACTTACCAAAGTCAAGAGCTCAGAGAAAAATGGATAGCTAATTGTCAGACACATCAACAATCTGAAGGATTTTCACTTTCAGTTTACGTTGAACAATTATCTAGACATTTATATGTGAGTTCAGTTCAGTTCAGTCGCTCAGTCATGTCCGACTCTTTGCGACCCCATGAATCGCAGCACGCCAGGCCTCCCTGTCCATCACCAACTCCTGGAGTTCACTCAGACTCACGTCCATCGAGTCGGTGATGCCATCCAGCCATCTCATCCTTGGTCGTCCCCTTCTCCTCCTGCCCCCAATCCCTCCCAGCATCAGAGTCTTTTCCAATGAGTCAACTCTTCGCATGAGGTGGCCAAAGTACTGGAGTTTCAGCTTCAGCATCATTCCTTCCAAAGAAATCCCAGGGTTGATCTCCTTCAGAATGGACTGGTTGGATCTCCTTGTAGTCCAAGGGACTCTCAAGAGTCTTCTCCAACACCACAGTTCAAAAGCATCAATTCTTCGGCGCTCAGCCTTCTTCACAGTCCAACTCTCACATCCATACATGACCACAGGAAAAACCATGGCCTTGACTAGACGGACCTTAGTTGGCAAAGTGATGTCTCTGCTTTTGAATATACTATCTAGGTTGGTCAGAACTTTTCTTCCAAGGAGTAAGCGTCTTTTAATTTCATGGCTGTAGTCACCATCTGCAGTGATTTTGGAGCCCAGAAAAATAAAGTCTGACACTGTTTCTACTGTTTCCCCATCCATTTCCCATGAAGTGATGGGACCGGATGCCATGATCTTCGTTTTCTGAATGTGTGAGACTGCTGCATTTTTATCGCTGGTATATAACAGTTCTCATTTTATTGTTGTATTCTGAAGGCTTTATTATTAACTATATCTCGCTAGTTTCCAAAACTATTAAAAATCTGAGTGTGAAGTTAATTCTCCCCTTCTCCCTGAGTGAAGTCTTGGCATCGTGGTAACTGCATTAACTCTTATCCACAACCCTCCTTTCTCTCCTCTGCTCTTGTCCAAGACTCAGCATAAACCCATACTCAACTAAACTGTTTATTCTTTCTTCTCTGTTTCCTAGAGCAGTGAATGATATCTGCATACACTCTTCTTTCTTTTACTTTTTGAATACAGACATCATTATCACAATGGATTATTCCACCAGGCTAGAACCATGACTTCCAAGAGCTCTGAAAGTCTCACAATTTGGGAATTTGTGAGCTCTGAGACTAAAAGTTTCTGTCTTATACCTAATAAGAAAAATCTAGAAATGCCCTAGGACAACTGTTCTTGACCCCAGTTGGTTCAACCTGCCTGTTTGTACAGCATTCATGTGTGTACTAGAATTCATAGCATCTATCAAACCACGTGGATGGAGTGGGGAAATGCTCAAAAGAAATGAGCCCCCTTTCTGGGGGAAAAAGAGTATTTGTCTACTCAGAGTTATCTAGGTATATGAGAATGCTGACTAGAGAATTGCTAAAATGCTAGATGTGAGTCCAAACAAAACAGAGAAGGTAGGATATATGATCAGAAAGGAAAAGGAGAGAGTTTAAGCACCTGGAACACTCAGAGCAGTCCAAGAATGGGTTTTGGTAATGATGCAGGGAGAGAACTGGATTACATACCTGATGGAAAAGTAGTACAGCCACAAGCAGATGGTTGCGTGGGTGAGCCTTGATGATTATGTCCGTTTACCACACAGTGATAACACTAATAAAATATATGTGGCCTTTTAAAATTGGCATTGAACTGAGGTTAACCTCAGTTATAATGTTGTGGAAAAAGACCACCCAAATAAAAACAAACAGATAGTTTTTTTATCCAGAGCTTGCTATAGCAAGGGAGTCAACCACCATCATTGCTTAGGATAGAAACTGAAAGGCAGACGGAGGCGTGGTAAGGTTCTATAGTGGAAAAGAGAAAGGATTCAGGTATGCTCTGGCCAGAAGCTGCTGAAACAGGGAAACCGGAGGCGGGCTCTGGAAGTGAGCATCCTCTGAGGTTGGTTTGAGGAGTTTATTTGGGTTTCTCTGGTTGGTCCTAAATTAGAAATGCAGGCAGATATTAGAGGAGCTGGAAGTAACTGACGAAGCACTGACTGTTCGGGGATAATCTGCTGCAGAGGCTTTGGTTTGGCTTCTGGATTGTTTGGTGCAGAGACTGTGGGTTGGAATTCTATTTTTATATGAGAACTGGTCATTGACCATTTATATATTCAGTCCCTCCATGCTCATAAAAATTCAGCTAAGTAAATTTAATTTTACTCTCCTATTTGAAAAAAAACTGAGATATGGAGAGATTTAGAAAGGTTAAGGATTATATTCATGAACATATAATTTGCTATTGAACCCTTATTCACTGAATTTAAATCATTACCATTTATTAAGCACTTATTATATGCTGGTCAATGGACTAAACAGTTTGCATATATATGCTACATTAATCCTCATAGTAACACTATGAAGCATTATTGTTGTCACCATTTTCCAGTGGAGGAGACTGATGCTCAAATTCATTAAGTACCCTTCTCAGGGTCACACCTAGGAGCCCATCTGGAATTTTATTCCACATCTAACTGATTTAAAACCTATGTCCTTTAGCACTTTATTAAACTGTCTCCTCCTTGTATCACCGTATCACTCTATTTCAGCTTAGTTTATATCTATGAACATTGCCATCTGGCTTCCTTTCCTAAGTACTTATAGGATCTTTATGTGAACAGAGGTAATTAAAAGTCTTTTCTGTGTGAATTGAAGGGAATCACTCCACTGTTGGGGATGATGGAAAAACTTTCACTTTTTAATCATAAACCAAAGAAATAGATGGGATGCTTGGGCAGGGAAATTACACAGTGAAGATGGAGAGGTAAAGAGATGGTTGAAAATACAGTGAAAGAGTACAACCAAGAAGGTGTGACTATCTAAAATAGATTCTTCTCTTAATGAACCAATCACATAGTTTGCCTGGAAAATCAGTTCAAATATCCCTGTGCTGTTGTTAGTAACATATTTCATGGTTAACTGGACAATTTTTTTCTTTTAACCTCGTTTTGTGAAAATGAAACTATATTTCTGGTTTTTTTTTTTCCTTGAGAAAAAACCTAGCCTCAGGAATTGTAATTATTGAGCCCCTAAATTACACTTGTGTGTGACAAATTACTCAAGAGACTGAAAAACTGAGGACTTTTGCTATTAAAATTATGTTATCCAGTGTTAATTATGTGTTAATCACCCTCAGTATTCCACAGATTTACAGAGCTTAGTTTACTTAGCTTATGCTCTTGGAACAAGTGTGCAAGGATATAGCACAGAAACAATAGAAGAAAGACATTCACAGGGAAGGGTCCAGAGATCTCAGGCATAGATTTCTTCATTCTCCCATCTCTGGGTCTCACAGGTATTCTTGGTCTAATCACTATGTGTGCACATCTCAAGCACCTCCTAAGCAGCAAACCCAAATTTGCTCATGATGGAGATCTCTTATCATGAATTCCTCATAAAACGTATATTCTAGCTATGCTGCTAGACTTTAATTTGAAAGCCCCCTCCTCCAGGCTCTGACATTAAGTACAATTATAAATCCAATTATGATTACTAAACAGTGCTTTCAGGCTGATATATCTTGTTCTGCAACAATTTACAGGCCCATGGTTTCGAAACATCATTTATCTTTAGCTAATGTATTCCATAGCATTGGCCAAGGGTCAGTGGCTCTGTAGGTAAGCTACAAGTAATCCACACCAGCTAAGATGGACCCATTATAACATGGTCTATGGACACAGAAACTTTTAAACTAAATGCTCAAATCTTTTCCATAATAGAAATAGCAAATGAGTAAAAATCCCTTCCTGCATCTACATATCACTTCATGTGTAGCTCTTTCCATCTCAAATCTGTTCAGTTTCCAGAAAAAGTGTTCTACTCACATCTTTCCTTCTTCCCCATATATTGACTCATGGGTTTCTTGCTACCAATATTCTGCTTGTGTCATTTAAGGTAAATGTTCATGTTAAGGTCACTCCTGACCTATTGGCATATCAAATGGACATTTTTTCTCCCCTAGTTTTTATCTCTTTTTTTTGAAGCTCTTTAGGTTGAAAGTGAAGAGGAGCTAAAAAGCCTCTTGATGAAAGTGAAAGAGGAGAGTGAAAAAGTTGGCTTAAAGCTCAACATTCAGAAAACGAAGATCATGGCATCCGGTCCCATCACTTCATGGGAAATAGATGGGGAAACAGTGGAAACAGTGTCAGACTTTATTTTTCTGGGCTCCAAAATCACTGCAGATGGTGACTACAGCCATGAAATTAAAAGACGCTTACTCCTTGGAAGAAAAGTGATGACCAACCTAGATAGTATATACAAAAGCAGAGACATCACTTTGCCGACTAAGGTCCGTCTAGTCAAGGCTATGGTTTTCCCAGTGGTCATGTATGGATGTGAGAGTTGGACTGTGAAGAAGGCTGAGCACCGAAGAATTGATGCTTTTGAACTGTGGTGTTGGAGAAGACTCTTGAGAGTCCCTTGGACTACAAGGAGATCCAACCAGTCCATTCTGAAGGAGATCAACCCTGGGATTTCTTTGGAAGGAATGATGCTGAAGCTGAGACTCCAGTACTTTGGCCACCTCATGCGAAGAGTTGACTCATTGGAAAAGACTCTGATGCTGGGGGGAATTGGGGGCAGGAGGAGGAGCGGACGACAGAGGATGAGATGGCTGGATGGCATCACCGACTCGATGGACGTGAGTCTGAGTGAACTCCAGGAGTTGGTGATGGACAGGGAGGCCTGGCGTGCTGCGATTCATGGGTTGCAAAGAATCGGACACAACTGAGCGACTGAACTGAACCGAACTGAACTGAACTGAGGTTGTTGGTGCCTTCTTAAAATTCCTTTCTCTTGGTTTCTATGATCCCATTCATTTCTGTTTTCCCAGAAATTTCTCTAGAAGTTCTTAATGTTTGTTTTCTTGGCTTTCATTGACAACATTCCTTTTCGTTGTTATGTGATCTCATCCGCTACCAGCTCCACAATATTAATACCCCAAACTCCAGCTCTAGTCTCAAACTTTCTCATGAATTTTGGACAAACATACATTATAACTATTAAAAAGCATCCATATATAAAAATTGAAAGCCATCTCTCCTCTAAACCTACTAATCCTTCCTCATATAGACTCAATTCAGTATAATGGTGGTACGATTCTTTCATTCCCTCATGCTAGAAGCTTGGGAGTTATTCTAAACTGCATCTTTCTATTACACTCAATTTCTCACCAAATCACACTATTTATGCCTCTTAAATACCTTTTGGTTCTTCCTTCTCCTCTCCTCTCCATTTCTACTTCTTCTGGCTTAATTAAAAAAAATTTTTACCTTTATTACTTCAGTAATCAATCTTTAATACTCTTCTGCATCTTTTTTTTTTTTTTGCTTTCTTCCTATTAGCTGCCCATGGCATGGCACTAGACTGTAACTATCTGATCACTAATATTCTCTGAAAGATTCTAAATGGTTAAAAACAGGGGTCTTATTCATTTTTGTATTTTTGGTGACTAGTATATAAGGTATATTCAGTGAGTATTTTTGAATAAATAAATGAATATACAGTTTAGAAAATATGCATTGAAAATGATGATATGCTACTGACATGCTCTGGAACAGTGTTGTTCAAAAGACTTTTCAATGATAGAACTGTTCTAAAATGCAAAGGCCACCTGATACCTGTGGTTACTGAGTACTGGAAAGTAGCTAGTATAGCTAAAGAACAGAAGTTTTAATTTTAAAATTTTATGGCTACTGTCTATAGTATAGGACACTACAGCAGGAGGAAATAGGCCCAGGAACTGCTTAAATTTTTCTTTTTTGTATTTAATTAACTCTTCAGTGGAATAAACTAAAAGCAATTTTCTCTTTTGCTCCATTAATCATCACCACTTAAGACTGACATTCTGGAGATGTTCTCTCAAACAGTGTTCATCCAAGAAACAGTTTTGAATACTTAATAGAAGCCATACACTGTGGCTTCAGAGAGAAATAAAACACATATTTCTTCATTCAAAGGTGCAGCAGGAAAACATCAACTGGTAATGGACTTTGATTTTGGAACTGTTGCCATTTGGGGGAAAATTTGAAGGACTGATTTAGATAACAGTGGTGAAGAATATTTTAAATTATTTTTTCTCTCCTGCCTCCCCCATTTAGATTTGGAAGTAGCAAATGGGAGTGGACTTGTCAAAATTATACTTGTGATGATGATGGGAACCATTTTGGATCCCACTGTCAAACCCACCTGAAGGTGGTAATGAACTTCTGCTGGTTTCTTTGACTTATGTCATTTTCATTACATCTCCTTTCTTTTCTACTCTTTATTTTATACCTGCTTGATATCTCAACTGTTTTCAGATTTATTAATTTCTTTGCATTTTATAATCTGATGTCATAGATGATCCAATATCATCCCTCTGGCTCTAGACAATTTCATCAAACTGTGTCATTCATTATAACTGGCTGCTTTTGTGGAATGCTAGCAAATTTTCAATCAGTATGATAGCATTTATAGCCAAGTTAATTTAGATTAGTTAGCAAATATTATGCCATGAGATCATGTATAAAATGATATCACTAGGGCCCAAATATGTAGTATATAATGTATTTCTTTACTCACTAATTTGAACACTTCCACAGAAAACTGCAGTAAGAAGCTCCTGGCATAATTTCTTTGTAATAAATTTTGAATGCTGCCTATTACTTTTGATTTTCTTATTCTCCAGATGGCTACACATCTACACTCTATTTTTTAGTTATCTCTCTAAGCACAGATTTCTTACTGGGTGCTATTATTTATTTATTTTCATTTATATCTTTGGTTTGTCTTAAAACAAAGAGAAACTGTTTCTCTTAACTGATAATTTACAAATAGGAAATTAGTGAAGAGCTTAATTTTCCAGTGTGACAATATTTCTCAAGAGCTATACCATTCGATGAATTTCTGATTTTTACGCTAAACATTAACAATTTAAAATAATGTAGTAGTGAAAATTATACAAATCCTAGAAAATATATTAAGTAATGCTTGTATTGAGATCTTTGATAATCATAGTAATTTCAAAAATTCAAACATTTATATCTTAAAATCTTTAAAAAATAGAATTATGAAAGCATTACTTACTTTCTTTCCCCCCATGGCATAATGACAACCTCATAGTGACATCTACTTTGATTTTCTTTTTTAAAAGTATAAGAAAGTACCTTTCCATACAAAGAAATCACTCTTGTTAAATTACTGGTCAATCATGGAGTGGGAAGCTGTTAAGGTGCATTACTGTTTAGAATGAAATGTGTAATAGGAAACCTTAGTATATTATTAAATTTTTCAACTGATGGCTTACAGCTATAGTTAGAGGGAAATAAAGCTTCGCTGTCAAACTTCACCCCATTCTTCTTTATTTTCTTATTAGTTTTAGTCTCATATTTTCCTTCCCTTTGAATGACTTACTGGGCTCTGGTAAAGAAAGTGAGAAGAGGAACACTGACTGAATAGAAGGTGATGGGGTGAGTGGAGGTAGTACATTACCTGTTTTCAATTTTGTGTTTGAGGACCTCTAGGAGGAAAAATAATGACCTTCTGCCGAGGTCATATTCAAGACAGAGTTAGTCTTTCCATTTTTATTAAATTTTAATTTGGTAGCTCATATGAGCTAGAATTCTTTCTTATTTAGTAACATATGGTTTGTATTAATTCAGTAGCTTGCATTTGGGGGAAGATCATTTAGGGAATCTGGATGAATACAAATCAGCTATACTCTGGAGGGGCCATGCCAAAGCATGGATATCCTTTAGCAAAGGCAGAAAAATCAGTGCTAGCTAACAATTCTCAGTAGAACTTAAGTATCCCTTGTGGGAAAACTCAGGATTCCTCTCAGGTTATCCAACCTTTAAACTCTACAAAATTTATAAAAATGACAGGCAGAATGAAAAGTGTTGCATTAGAAGAATTAACAAATTTTGCTCAGTGTCATTAAAATATCTACACTAATATTAACAAACACTGAATAGCTTTTGGCTTCCCTGATGGCTCAGAGGGTAAAGCGTCTGCCTGCAATGCAGGAGACCTGGGTTCAATCCCTGGGTGGGGAAGATCCCCTGGAGAAGGAAATGGCAATCCCTGGTTGGGGAAGATCCCCTGGAGAAGGAAATGGCAATTCACTCCAGTATTCTTGCCTGGAAAACGGAGAAGCCTGGTAGGCTATAGTCCATGGAGTCGCAAAGAGTCAGACACGACTGAGTGACTTCACTTTCACTTTCATTATTCAAATATAACCTTAGAAAAGTTGATAATTGTTAGAGTCTTTTCTTTTATAAAGCCAGATCCCTGATGGCTCAGATAGTAAAGAATCTGCCTGCAATGCAGGAAACCTGGGTTTGATCCCTAGGCAGGGAAGATCCCCTGGAGAAGGGAATGGCTACCCACTCCAATATTCTTGCCTGGACAATTCAATGGACAGAGGAGCCTGGTGGGCTACATACAGTCAATGGGGTTGCAGAGAGTCAGACATGACTGAGCAACTAATACACACACGCCTTTATAAAGGCGATAAACAAACCTCTGGAAAGGTCATATTTTATGTATTATAATACCATGTTAATCAATGTACCTGAGTTGTCAACACTTGAATTTCTTAACAGATAATGGATCTGAAATTTTTCAAGGGAGCTACTTGTTGATACTTTATAAAACAGTAATTAAATCAACGAGCAAAGGTATACCATTTTCCAAAGTATTTTCTATGGTTTCTCTTACCAATGATCATAAATGATGAGGCTTTCCCCATTTCTCGTTCAGGCCTTCTTTAGAAAAGTTTCTATATGTGTTTTTCAAAAGAGATTTCTATCTTTGTTGGCTAAGGGTCCTACAGTGTGAAAAATTAGAAGGAGGAGCCTTCATTGGCTTGTACACTTAGGAGTATTGTATTGGGGTGTGTGTTCATCTGTGTGTGTGTGTGTGGGTGGGTGGGTAGCTGTGTGTGTGTATAGGGAGAGGACCTGAGGGGCTGATACTAACATCTGGGTTGGAGAAATATAGTACTGCCATGTTCAAGTAAAATACAGTTCCCTCGGAAAAGCTGCTAAAATGTGGTTAGACTCTATTGGGAGAATTATCTTATTAATGTAGAAAGCATAGCTCTTAGTCTACAAACTGAGCTGTATAAAGAATACCACACTTAAAATTTTCCTCTAAATCAGCTAGATTCCAGTCTGCTGGCCCCATTCTACCATTTTAGCAGGAAATTTACTTTTATTCACTCTGGTGTCATCTCTGTCCCACTCTGGAAATGAGATCAAACCATTTTTACCAAGTGTCTGGGGTCTGTAGCTGCATCAAGAGCATCTGCAAATGTAAGAGCACCACGCAGACACTGTCTCCCATGCGTGCTGTGGTCCAATGGGAGTCCCAGGCTTTTCAGAGGCCTGCCCCCCAGGAGTGTGCACACCGAGTGCAACTGGAAGTCCTCATGCCTGTGATGCAGCCTTTCTGACTGCACCGAACAGTCATCCCCTGCCCCCAGGTCTGGTCACCTCCCTGGTTACTGCCAGAGCCTTCCTGGACTCACAGCCGTCCTCTACCATCAAGTCTTGGGGAATACTTATAAACATCTTACTGATCCTAACTTCATCTTCAGGACACACCATGAGTTAAAGATCAGTCGTTTCTGCTTTCCTGCAGTCCAAAAACCTTGCAACAGAGAACTATGAAATCTTGTTGTGAGATAAAAATGGGAGAAGGGTGTGGGAGGAGCATATGGGGAGAACAGATACAAATTAATATTTCAACAGACTTATCTGATATAGTAATATTTTAACAAACTTGGTGTTATTTGAGGGAAAGGTGGATGTGATGTGGTTACCTGGGAACCTAACCATCCTTTATTATAAGAGTGGTTTCTAAGAGAGGTATTTATATCACAGGTGACAACAAGATTAATTTGTGACCATCCTTGATCATTTGTATTATAATAGCTAAGTATGTATTTTAATATCTAGTAGAAAACATATATTAAAATACGAATTGGTGTAAGTTACATAAAGCATAGGGAGTATGTGAACCTAATAACCACAAAAAAAAATGATGGTGGTATACAAATGGCCAGATGTGAAATAATACAGTATGACTGTGTTTTCTATGAAAAATCATGTTCCTAAATTAAAAATCAAAATATGTTCATAACTGAGAATTGTATAATTCAGCTATTCCAAGGAAAATGTGACAGTGCTTTACCATGCAGAAAATGTTCTTAGCTTTCAACACAGAGAACTTTATAAAACACAAGAGATCCATTTTCTATATTCTACTCAAACACTGTTAAAGGAATAATCACTTATAGTTCACTTATGTCGACTTGATTCTTTAGTTTTGATAACAGTGAGTCATCATTTCAGCCATTTTCATTATTATTGCTCTTTTTCATTTTCAAATAATGATGGTTTAACCTACCAATCAATATTTTAAATCAGCTAATTGCTTTAATAATGCAAACCTCTATTAGAACAGTTGAGACTACACTATGTAAAAATTCCCAAACCACAATGATTTAATTAAACAAATATATCTTTTGTAATGATGTCACTGTGATGTAGAACAGGCAGTTTTCCTAAGAGGGTCTTTTGTAAGAGATAGCCCAGGGACCCAGCTTCTATCACTGTAGATCTAAGATGCAGAACATGTGGCTTCCAATGTTGCTGTGGAAAAGAAAAGAAGGCTGAAAGAGAAAATGGAATGTTTATTAGGTCAAGGACTGCTGTAATTTAGTTTTCCTATGTGCCCAGAAAGAGAAAATTATGCAATGAACACACAGTGTTGACTCTTACAATCCCCAAATATAATTCAGGATAGTTAAGATATAAAGACTATCTAATCAAAAGTGCTCTGTTGTGCACTTAATATATTTATTGCTGATAAAACTGTCATTAAAAAATTTAAAAAAAAGTCATTTAAGAATGAATAAAGTCACACAAGAAGGTTATTATATTTAGGTTTAGAAGCTATCACAGGCCTGCTTTTTATTCAAGCAAGGCTGTTCTGGGATATTTCAATTTTAGAAAAACAAAGGCTAATCTTTTTGAGAGATAATTCTTTTAAGTGCAGATATATCTGAAGAGATTAAAATAAATTCAATTTATAAACCAAAACTTTTTCTTACAGTCTTTGTGCCTTATCATATCTCATAATTATCTCTACATGTTCTGAAAGTGTTGAAAAACAAAAAGGTTACATTTTAGGTGGGAGAGAAAATCATTTTATAAGGAGATGCTTATCTTTTTACATAGAATGACTAGTATAAAACCTGGCACATTAGAATTTAACTTTCACAGTGAGGCAATCTGAAGTTCAAGCTTACTTTTGTTAATAAGTTCTTTGATTCTAGGGGTTGCAAATATTTTACATCCTCTAGTTTGAATGATTAATAAAGATAAGTGATTTACAGCATGGGTACCTGAATAAAAAAGAATTTCTAGCTAGAAGTGATTTTTCTTTTCATTTTCTATCTCTTTAAGTATGGTTCCCTGAATTAAAAGATGTGTTTTAAAAAAATTTTATAATTTCCTTTCCAAAAGAGAAATGTATGTTATTCACATTTTACTATTTTCTCTCCCCTATGCTGCTGCTGCTGCTGCTAAGTTGCTTCAGTCGTGTCTGACTCTGTGCCACCCCATAGATGGCAGCCCACCAGGCTCCCCTGTCCCTGGGATTCTCCAGGCAAGAACACTGGAGTGGGTTGCCATTTCCTTCTCCAGTGCATGAAAGTGAAAAGTGAAAGTGAAGTTGCTCAGTCATGTCCGACTCTTAGCCACCCCATGGACTGCAGCCTACCAGGCTCCTCCGTCCATGGGATTTTCCAGGCAAGAGTACTGGAGTGGGGTGCCATTGCCTTCTCCCCTCTCCCCTATAGGAATGAGGTAATAAATCCATTCAGAATGCAAGTATGTTATCACCTTATATGACATTCCTTTGCAGTTTTCACATCTGTATTACTTTTTACTATATGATAACTTGATTCTTCTATTAATTCACTGTATGTGCTATGCTGTGCTTAGTCAGTCATGTCTGATTCTTTGCGACCCCATGGACTGCAGCCCGCCAGACTCTTCTGTATATGGGGATTCTCCAGGCAAGAATGCTGGAATAGGTTGCCATGCCCTCCTCTGGGGCAATCTTCCCAACCCAGGGATCAAACCCAGGTCTCCCGCATTGCTGGCAGATCCTTTGCAGTCTGAGCCACAAGGGAAGCCCAAGAATACTGGAGCAGTTAGCCTAGCCCTTCTCCAGGGGATCTTCCCCACCAAGGAATAGAACCGGGGTCTCCTGCTTTGTAGGCAGATTCTTTACCAGCTGAACTACTAGGGAAGCCCTTTTCATAGCTAGGTGACTTTAAATTTTTGTGGAGCCATATCTCTAGAATGTTAATGTGCTTTGTGTGCTGTGCTCAGAGGTCTTTCTCATCTTATTTTACATAAACCATTTCCTCTAGCTGCTTGCTCTTCTTTAACATTTAAGCTTTAAATCTATTTAATTTTGAGATTAATTCTATAGTCTCAAACAGAGACTTTGAAATAATTTCCCACTGATTCCAAAGTCAAACCAGGTTTACATTTTACAAATAATTGGCAAAAACTGCATATTTTTCTTATCCCTAAAACTATAGCACCTTAGAAGGTCCCGAAAACTCTTCTGTTCTTTTGTGTCATCTTAGAAACACTGGCCCCCTTTAGCAGGAGTACAGCATGGTGGTTGACTCCAGGGCTAAATCTGATTCTGCACTGCCAGCCATAAGACACTGGTGTCTTCTCCTTTGCAAAATAGGGCCCGTATTGTACAAACCTCATAGGTTGTTGTGAAGAGTAAATGCATATGTAATATGCATTAGTGGGGCCACCCCTGGTGCTCACATGGTTAAGAATCTGCCTATAATGCAGAAGACCTGGGTTCAGTCCCTGGGGAAAGATCCCCTGGAGAAGGGAATGGCTACCCACTCCAGTAGTCTTTCAGGAGAAGTCCATGGACAGAGGAGCCAGTTGGGCTACAGTCCATGAGGTTGCAAAGAGTAGGACATGACTGAGTGACTTTGAGAGAGAGTATGTATTAGTAACAGCTATCATTTTTGTTTTCCTTGGGTCAGGATGCCTTTATTTCATGAAACAGTAGTATCTCCAAATAAACTGAAACTTGGATAGGGGAGGGGTTATTCTCCAAATTTTTTGTTGTATTCCACAAAATGTCTATCAGAAATAGATTTGAAGTGATCCATGGTTGGGAAAAGTCTAAAAAAGTAAAATCAAAAGGTACATTTCTTCAGAAGCAAAAACGATCCCATATTAAAATGATGTATTTTCTAATTTATAAAGTATTTCTTCCATAAGAACTTTAAAGCTCAAATTCATAAGAATTTGTTATTTTACTTTTGAGACATAAAGTAGCTACTGAATATGAACAATTTAAGTACTTTGTATTTTACAGCAAATGTAAATGTTTCTCAGTACACTCACTGTGAAATCATTTGATGTGACTCAGAGGTGAAATCATAATTTAATACATGATGTTGACCTATGAAATAATTTAACATCATAAAAGCTGATTTGATTTGCTTGCCTTTCTTTATGTCTCATGTAATTATCAAAAGGTGAAAGCTCATTTCTTAGACAAATTCAGAATACAGTAGAGATATCTTTATGAATAAATGTGTAGAAACTGGCTTTTTCAGTACTAATTTGATTTGTAGAAAGAGATGATCTTTAATATTTCTGAAGATGTGCTCAGCTTTAGTAGAACCATGAGATGTAATATTTAATGCATTTTAACTCTAATCTGTTGAATGTAATATAGACATAAAGTCAATAGAAAGTTATTAAAGAAAGAGAAGAGATTAGAAATCAGAGGAATAGAGCTTAAAGATTTATAAAAGAAACTATTATAGGTACAGATAGGAATGATGTAGAAAAATGCCCTGTTTTCCTGCACTTTTCATTACTATTTTGCAATACCTTCAACATTGTCATAAAAAAATCTATTGTATAAGCCAAAATAAAAGATTAGACAAACTAGGTTCTTTGTGAAAGGGGCACTCAGGGCAGAATTTATATAAGAAAGGATAGTGAGAAGGAATAAGTAAATTTGGGGATGAGAAGTAAAAGGAGACATTATATGTTACATTATATTACAAAGAGACCTAAAGGAAAGGCAGAGTATAAAGAATATGCAAGGGAACAGCAGCATGGAAGTGTAAGTGGGGCTTGTTTTCATGACTTGTATGGTTTAATATGCAGCATGTGGTAAAAAGGGAAGAAATATTTTTATTCTCATGGACATGTAACTTCTAGGCCTTGGGTTAAAATTCCTTGCTATTACTAAAAATATAAAATATATAATCAAATGGATATATACCTTGAGGGCATATATTTTATTCTTTTGTACCTTAAACAAGTAGCACAGTAATATAAATAAGATCCAAACTGAAAATTTGAAATGAATCAATGAATGGATGGAATGAAATCAACTAAGCATTATCAAATATTAAACTGAACTGGATCTTGGGAGGTAAATAAGTCCAATCTCTTAGACATTTTCCAAATTCTTCCTATACAATGCATAAATGATTTTGTAGTTTGTCCTTAATCACTTTTGGTGATACATTGCTTTCTACCTCACAACATAGCTTTGCTCACTGTTGGAAAAACTGGAATTATCCAAAACATCTCTGCGTAACTGACAAAATATTCTTCTTAGTGTGGAACCACCACCTATGAATCTGCCTGCTGTTTTTGGAATAGGGCCTCTAGGAGAGTTTGCTTGGTCTTGCCTATCTTCTCCCCAAACCCATTACCCCCCAGATTATAGTAGGGCAGTGATGCTAATACACAGAAATTTTACCCCTGGCCCTATACCTGTGGCCAGAATAGAGAGCAGACTTAAACTAGTGCAATAATAATATTCTGACTTCCTAGCAATAATTAATTGGGTCAAATATAGGCACTTGGTCCAAGTAAGGCTTATTAAAATTCTCCCAGAGATAACTGGAATCAAATCTGAGAAAAACACAGCATTTCTCTGATGGCTGAACCTCTACAATATAAAACTCAGAAGGTATCAACAGCCAAGGCATCTGAAACAGAAAGAGTCAAGTTGTAAAAAGAAAATCAGAACAAGTATGAAAGGAACATCTGAGGCCGAGGCAGTTCTTTCTGCTGATGGCATTTGAGTCCCTCTATTCCTGCTTTTCTTACAGATGGACTGCTGATATTTTCCATTAATTAACCAGAGTCTTTTCCATAAATAGTCCTTTTAATGTTGTGGTTTTTCCTTTTGTGTGTGTGTGTTTATTTATTTATTTTTTTTTGTTTAAGCTGAATGTCTCTCATCTGCAACTAAAGAATAACCAATACAATTGGCAATCTGGTTCAGTCATTTTAGATTGTTAGTCTCAGTGGTGGCAGGACATTCTTCTGCTCAGTCAAATTCTGAATCTCTGATTTCTGGCCTTGGCCAGGATCCTAACTCTGATTCCCATTTGCTCCTTGTTTGATGGTTTGCATTTTTATTCTGTGCTCTTTACTGGCTATGTTTAAACTGGATTTAGAAGCTATATAGATAGAATATTTGACACAATCTTTGCTTGAACCATAAGTTTAAATGAGCTTAAAATTTCAGCTATATATGATGGGATAAAAAGGTGGTAAAAAAGTAATCACTTTTTGAATATTAAAACAGTTTATGAAGTATTTTCCATTATCAGGTCATTAAAAACCTTTATGAAAAGAATGTAAACTTTAATTATTTGGGGGCACATTTAGATTAGAATAAAATAAACTAGCTGAATTATAGATAAAGCTAGGAAGAGTAAACAAATAAATATGGTATTCATAATTACTGGAAGAATATCAGTATGTTTGTACTCTTTACTGGAAAAAATGTATGAATGAATCATGGCTGTTGAAATGATTTAAGATAAGACTGCTTAATATTTTTATGAGAATTTGAAAGAGCAGGAAAATAGCACAATAATTTCATAGCCTTATCAAAGTCATTAAAATAACATGGATACAAACAAACAGCATCTTTCAAAGATAAAATCTATGAATACAGATAAATTATTAGGTGTTAGAAGAGTATATGGTACTTATTATCACTGATTTAAGACTTTAATTTTTGTGGATGTTGGGTATGAGTCTCTAAGTTCTCTAAAAGGTGACTTTTGATATTGTTTGTGGATTTGGGCAATGGGTAACTATTTATTATTCTTATTCCCACTAAAAATAAACATTTTAAAAAATAAAAATACTGGAATAAACTGTGAGAAGATATTTTTAATGCACATTAATAACAAAGGCCTGTATCTAGAACTGGTGAAGACTAAAGGAGACAAACACATCCAAGCACATACTTCCTCAGGTTCATACCCTAGAAATACTCCACTATAATTCACAAAGAAAAGTGTAAATGAATCTTATCGAAGACTTCGTAACAATAGGGAAAATGCTTGAAAAAAACTGAAATGGTCATTAACAGGAGGATGTTATACCAAATAGAATTCTATACAGCAGTGAAAAAGAATGAAATACAGCTGTATATAGCAAACAGATAGATCACAAAAATGTAATGAACAAGTAAAAATGTTGTAGAATGATTTGTAGAGTATAATATCATTCATAAAAAGATTGCTGTTGTTCAGTAACTAGGTTATGTCCAGCTCTTTGTGACCCCATGGACTGCAGTATTCCAGACTTCCCTGTCCTCTTTCTCCTGGAGTTTGCTCAAACTCATGTCCATTGAGTCAGTGACACTATCCAACCATTTCATCTCTTTCACCCCCTTCTTCTGCCCTCAATCTTTCCCAGCATCAGGGTCTTTTCTAATGAGTCAACTCTTCACATCAGGTGGCCAAAGTATTGGAGTTTCAGCTTCAGCATCAGTCCTTCCAATGAATATTCAGGACAGATTTCTTCTAGGATTGACTGGTTTGATCTCTTTGCTGTCCAAGGGATGCTCAAGACTCTTCCAGCACCATAATTCGAAAGCACCAATTCTTCAGTGCTCAGCCTTCTTCATGGTTCAACTCTCACATCTGTACCTGTCTACTGGAAAAACCATAACTCTGACTATATGGACCTTTGTCAGCAAAGTGATGTCTCTGCTTTTTAAAATGTTTTCAAGGTTTGTCATAGCTTTGTTTCCAAGAAGCAAGTGTCTTTTAACTTTATGGCTTCAGTCTCCATCCACAGTGATTTTGGAGCCCAAGAAAATGAAATCTGCCACTGTTTCAACTTTTCCCCATCTATTTGCAATGAAGTGATGGGACTGGATGTAATGATCTTAGGTTTTTGAATGCTGAGTTTTAAGTCAACTTTTTCCTGACCCAGGGATCAAACCCAGGTCTCCTGCATTGCAGGCAGATTCTTTACCATCTGAGCCACCAGGGAAGCTCAAATAAAGATGTAAAACACTAAATCAGTATGATAGAGCATATATTTTGAGATACATATGCAATAGAAATAAACTAAAACCATGAGGTTTATATATTTGATAGCTGCAATTTCTGGTGAGGGAAGAAGGGAACTACTGAGGAATACACTGGAATTTGAATGTTACTGTTAACCACTTATTTCTTAGGCTGCATTGTTGGATTTAAGGTATTTTAAAAAATATTTCTATGTACTATTTTACAATAAGAATATTTAAAACAAACGATAAAACACAAAATCATGAGAAGAAATGGGTAAAATGAGAAGGTTTTCTCTCTAGAAAGATAGATAGCTCAGAAATTGTTTTAGCAGTGAAGAAGCAAACAAAATTTGAGGAATGTAGTGATTTGCTGAGATGCCTGATGAAGAGTGGTGAAACAAAAGGAATTCTAAGTGTTATATGCTGTTCCAGTTTGGAAACACAAACATGTTAACTGAAAATTGAATAACAAAGCCAATGCCAGAAAGCACAAACATACAGAAGAAAAGTGACATTCCCAAAAATATCTGTAGGATTATAAACTGACTCCAGGTACTTCATTCTTCAGTTCAGTTCAGTTCAGTCGCTCAGTCATGTCCGACTCTTTGCGACCCCATGAATCGCAGCATGCCAGGCCTCCCTGTCCATCACCAACTCCCGGAGTTCACTTAGACTCACGTTCATCGAGTCAGCGATGCCATCCAGCCATCTCATCCTCTGTTGTCCCCTTTTCCTCTTGCCCCCAATCCCTCCCAGCATCAGAGTCTTTTCCAATGAGTCAACTCTTCGCATGAGGTGGCCAAAGTACTGGAGTTTCAGCTTCAGCATCATTCCCTCCAAAGAAATCCCAGGGCTGATCTCCTTCAGAATGGACTGGTTGGATCTCCTTGCAGTCCAAGGGACTCTCAAAAGTCTTCTCCAACACCACAGTTCAAAAGCATCAATTCTTCGGCACTCAGCCTTCTTCACAGTCCAACTCTCACGTCCATACATGACCACAGGAAAAATCATAGCCTTGACTCGACGGACCTTTGTTGGCAAAGTAATGTCTCTGCTTTTGAATATGCTATCTAGGTTGGTCATCACTTTTCTTCCAAGGAGTAAGCGTCTTTTAATTTCATGGCTGCAGTCACCATCTGCAGTGATTTTGGAGCCCCAAAAAATAAAGTCTGACATTGTTTCCACTGTTTCCCCATCTATTTCCCATGAAGTGATGGGACCGGATGCCATGATCTTCGTTTTCTGAATGTTGAGCTTTAAGCCAACTTTTTCACTCTCCACTTTCATTTTAATCATTACATGCATTGTTTTTTTCCATTCATGCATCCTTTCATTTGCTTTTTTAAAAAATATTTCTTTGGCTACATTGGGTCTTAGTTCCATGTAGGATCTTTGCTGCATCACGCGGGATCCTTTGTTGTGGTGTGAGGGCTCAGTTGTGGCATGTAGGCTCTCTAGTTGTGGCACGCAGGCTTAGTGGGCCCATGGTATGTGGAATCTTAGTTCCCCCACGAGGGATTGAACCCATGTCTCCTGCATTGCAAGGTGGATTTTTAACCACTGAACCATTGTAGTCCCTCATTTTCAGTAAGACCTTTTGAACTCCTCAAATGTTCCAGGTGCTGTCCAATATAGTATCATATCCATTAGCCATATGTGGTGATTTAAATTTCAATTAATTAAAATGAAATACAATTAAAAATCTATTCCACAGTTACATTAGCCACATTTCAAGTGATCAATGTGATTCTAAGTGATCATGCGGCTTAGGGTAATGCTCACCATTTTGGACAACACAGATGTGGAACATTTTCATCACTGTACAAAGTTCTATTTAAAAGTGCCATTGTAGATGCTAGGACCACAGCAGTGAACATCGTAGACCCTGAATTCTAATGGAAAAAGAGAAAATAAAGGAAATGTTTATAAAATTATAATAAAGATTAAGTAATAATGAGTTATTCAAAGAAAATGTAGTAGAGTAAATAGAGACTGAAAGGGATGCTCTGATGCAGGGGTTTTCATAAGGGATCAGAGCAATGGAAAGAAAGGTACTTCAGTTGATTGGAAGGGAACTGAAAAGAAAGAAATGTGTGCCCTCACAAATGTCAACAAAAACATCTGTTTAAGAAAAGAGCACAAGAATTTTACAATTGCAATTGGGAGTGCTAAGTTAGGAGGGAGGTGTTGTGAGCTCTGGCACAAGTAGGGACAAGCCACCCAAGGTATACCCTCCTTTGTTAGACCAGGAAGAGGCCCTGCGAGGTACACATATGCTTAGTTTATGGGTTTGGTAATATTAAAGAAAGAAAGACAGTGAAGTCGCTCAGTTGTGTCCAACTCTTTGCGACCCCATGTACTGTAGCCTACCAGGCCCTCCATCAATGGGATTTTCTAGGCAAGAATACTAGAGTGGGTTGCCATTTTCTTCTCCAGGAGATCTTCCTGACCCAGGGATTGAACCCAGGTCTCCCACATTCTAGGCAGACACTTTACCAGCTGAGCCACCAGGGAAGTCTGATAATATTGAATTAGAATTTAAATCTGATTCCTTCTATTTCCTCCCTGAAGCAGAGGATATTTTCAAAAGGGACAAATTGGAAACAGCTTAAGAAGATATAATATTTGAAACAATTGATAGCTAAACTTCTTTAGCCTAAAACTAACATTCTCCTTTACCTGCCACTCCATTCTTATGACCCTATTCCTCCTCATGACCCAATTTCTAGAACCAAATTATTCATTGCTTTCCTTCTGAGTGGACTGCAGCTTTGATAACCCCACCCAACTCAATAACCTTATTTATAATTGTCTCATTCTCTCTTCCAGTAGCCTTATATTTTATCTAATAATGCAGCTTATGTCTTGTTTTCTCAGGAATCTGTGTTTTCTGGTAGTACATTGATAAATATTTAACAACTACATTTCAAGACAAAAATAAAAACAGAAACAAGGCCTGATTTGTGGCATTTGTTGATTTTCACGGTGTAAATCTACTCACCAAGGCTGATTTCAAACTACCACATGGACTCAGCTGACTTGCAAAATTAATGAAAATTTAACAATCAGCTTTCTGGCAAGACCTGTGAAGGGCAAGTTAACAAGCTAGTCTGCCATGGTGAAAACAGCCTGAGGATTCCAGGAAGCAGGGACCAGGCCCCGGCTGATAGGATGCTTTGGATGAACGTCAGCTGGAATGCTCTAGACCTTTTGGTTGTTAATTTCTGCTTTTGCATTAAGGCTGGTTCTAGAGTTAATTATTTACAATTACTGTTTCTGGGCCATTCTTAGCTTATTCCTGCTTTGGATCTCTTTCAGTTCTCCCTGGATGACTCTTCCCTAAAATTTTCTGGCACATTCTCCCAGTTCATTATAGTCACTTTCTTAAGGAGGACTTCTCCCCAAAGACGCTATTTAAAATAGACCCCTCCCCCCTTCACACTGTCTCCAATCCCTGCTCTGTGTGCCCCATATGTGTAATATGTTTATATTCATGATCATTGTTCAAAATGTTTTCCAAGTTCCACTGTGATATGTTCTATTATTGTTTATAATTTTATTTCTTAATTTCCATAAGCATGAGGATTTTCTAGGTATCATTTTTTTCTTTTCCTTTATAGCTTTTTTTTTATTGTAAGTTTTTTATTTAAAGATAATTATAGATTCATAAGAAGTTGCAAAGAAATATACAGGGAGCTTTTCTGTCTGCTTCACCCACCATCCCTCAGTGTTAGCATCATAAGGTACTGTAGTACAATATCAAACCACAAATCACAGAACTTATTCAGATTTCACCCATAATATATACACGTATTTGTGTGTGTATTTATAGCTCTATGAAATTGTATTAAATGTGTAGCTCTGTGTAAGCATCAACCACCACCCACCATCAAGGTATTTAATTGCACATCATCACAATACTCCCTGATGTCACCCTCTTCCCGCCAATGATCCTGTCTCCACCTCTATAATTATGTTATTTCATAAATGAAATGGATCATGCAATACACATCTTTTTGAGATTTTTTTTTCACTCAGCATAATTTATCTTGGGTCATCCAAGGTGTTGTGTGTATGGAGAGTCTGTTCCCTTTTATTGTGGTATAGTATTCCATGTTACAGATGTGCACAACTTTTAATTATGCACCACTGAAGGACATTTGGGTAGTGTGCATTTTGGTTAGTATGAACAAAGCTCCTAAGAATATTCTTGCATAAGTTTCTGAGTGAAAATATGTTTTTTATTTCTCTGGGATATATATTCAAGAGTGCAACTAACTGGGTCATATTGACAATCATTTTTAGTTTTAAAAGGAACTGCTAAACAATTTTCCATAGTAGCTATGTCATCTCATACTCTAACCAGCAGTGTAACAGTGACCCAATTTCTTCACATTCCTGCCAGGATTTGGTGTTGCAACTATTTTTTTGTTTGTTTCAGTCATTCTGATAAGCTGTATAGATATCTCATTGAGATTTTAGTTTCCACTTCTTATTGCCAAGAAGAGGTTGTGGGTCCTAGCTTCCAACTAGACTTTCTGTGACACCTCCCTCACTGGGAGAGGTAGGGATGCCCAGTCACTGCTTCCTACATGGACACCACTAATATCATAGAGAGGGTGTGGTCCTTCTAACTACTGGATTGTAGTGAAAGTTGTGACTTATTACTAAGCCTGCTCTGAGGCCAACCCATTGTGGAAGAGAAGAGGTGCCTGGTTAGCGCTATAAGGAGGTGTGGATGTCCAGTCTCCCCACAGAGTGTCCGTTGATACTGAGATGTGGGAGGCTGCCTCTCCAGGCAGTGGAGATGGAAGTCCTGGATTCCTACAGGACATCAGAGTCTTCAGACATCACCCCAGCAAGAAACTAGGGGTGCCCCTTTACCACTTAGCAAGAATGGAAATAATCTGGGCTCCTAACTTTGCCTTTGTGGGGCCAGTTTTTTGTGGTACTTGGCTGGAATAGAGAGGCAATTATATAAATGTATTCCCTTTTGCTATACAGTCCTGTTCCTGGTAGTCCCTTGGCTAGAGAGAGCAGGTTTTTGTCAGCGATTTATTTGGTCTGTATCCTTTGGCATACTTACCTGGGTTTCTGGTTTCTTTAGTTTCAAGTCTGGGATGTATAAGGCAAAAAGAAAATCTTGGAAACTCACCCTCATTGTTCCCCTGATCTCAAGGTACCTAGCCAGGCTGGCTTCTTCTATCTTTTAAAGTCTTATGTTTATTTTATATATAATGTCCATTGTTGTATGTAGGGGAAGGAATAGGGTAAGTACATTCACTGAAAATGGAGGTTGAGCACACTGAATTTTACGTTTGCTTCTGTATTTTCTAATAGTTTCCTTTTTATCTGAACTTGTTTCACTAATTCTTTCTTCAGTATTGTCACATTGGCTTTTAAACTGAACCAGTGCGTTTGGAACTGCAGTTACACAGCAGCTTGCAGTTCACGGATTTCTAACTGGTTTATTTTCAAATTTGCAGTATCAATGTACATAATTTTAGTTCTGAAATTTTAAAATTTGATATTCTGTTTATAAGCATGTTAAGCATAGCTGCTGCTGTTTTACACTGGTAATTCATTATCTGGAGTAACTCTGGAGCAGTTTCTGGTATCTTTCCTTTCTGTTGACTTTTGTTATCTTGTCTTTTTGTGTGCTGGGTTCCCTTTGAGTTTGTGCTGAGTAAGAATCACCTTAATTGATTTTTATCTCATGAGACTTTGAGGCTATTATTGCGATCAAATTACATGAGCAATTCTCTCTATCCTTTTTGGGGCTTCCCTTGTGGCACAGCTGATACAGAAACCACCTGCAATGAGGGAGACCTGGGTTCAATCCCTGGGTTGGGAAGATCCCCTGGAGAAGGGAAAGGCTACCCGATCCAGTATTCTGGCCTGGAGAACTCCATGGAGTAGTCCATGGGGTCATTAACTATCGAACATGCTGCTGCTGCTGCTGCTGCTAAGTCGCTTCAGTCATGTCCGACTCTGTGCGACCCCATAGACGGCAGCCCACCAGGCTTCCCTGTCCCTGGGATTCTCCAGGCAAGAACACTGGAATGGGTTGCCATTTCCTTCTCCAATACATGAAAGTGAAAAGTGAAAGTGAAATCGCTCAGCCATGTCTGACTCTTAGTGACCCCATGGACTGCAGCCTACCAGGCTTCTCCGTCCATGGGATTTTCAAGGCAAGAGTACTGGAGTGGGTTGCCATTGCCTTCTCCAGTTGAACATGACTGAGCAACTTTCACTTTCACTTGTATATAATTGACTTTGTCCATAATACAAAATGTTTTAAAAAGGAATTGAAGGAATGCAGGGAAAAGATGATAGCAAGGTTTAACTTTATCATCTGAAATGAAACAATGAAGGTTCTAAAATTCCCAAAGGGCTGTGAGCCCACAGCTTCAATGCTGAATGCTAAGTTATCTAGTACTCAGGCCAGGTGTCTATTTAAGTTAGCAGAGCAGAGGATCAAAGTTGCCTCTTCAAAGAGAATTTTTACATTTGGTGTTCCTAAATAGATTCATAGTAATCCTCAGAGAAAAAAGTATAATGTTAATTGCCTGGCATTTTAACATAATTTAGTTTTGATTTTTATATATAGGCATAGGAAGTGAAAGTGGCTCAGTCATGTCCAACTCTGTGACTCGTGGACTATGCATTCCATGGAATTCTCTAGGCCAGAACACTGGAGTGGGTAGCCTTTCCCTTCTCCAGGGGATCTTCCCAACCCAGGGATTGAACCCAGGTCTCCCACATTGCAGATGGATATATTATATAGGCATTACATTATATTAAATACATATCCTGATATTACCAGTTCTTGAGTTGATAATTTTTAGTGAAATTAAACATAAACTAATTTTTATTCATGATATTTAAATATTTTTCTTTATAACTAGGTTTCAAATGACTGTAAATAACCATGCCTGAAAAGAAGATAATTTCCTGTTCTCCCATTGAAGGAGAGCAAACCAAGAAAGGTAAGTTTATCCTTAAGTGATTTTCTTTGAAACTGAAGTTGCATAGATAAATACAATTCAGGTCACTCATAGAAGAAAGACAGTTTTAAGGATAGTAATCTTCTCCAAGGCCAGCGGTTCACAAAACCAAAATTTACTGGGGTCAGAAAGATGAGGTAAGCAGAAGGAGTAAATCAGTTTAAGGGAAATTCATTGTATCGTCTGGGCTTCTCCAGTGGCTCAGAGGTAAAGAATTTGCCGGCCAATGCAGGAGGTGTGGGTTCAATCCCTGGTTTAGGAAGATCCCCTAGAGAAGGAAATGGCAACCCTCTCCATTATTCTTGCCTAGAAAATCCCATGGACAAAGGAGGTTGCCAGGCTACAGTCCATGGGGTTGCAAAAGAGTTGGACACTATTTAGCGACTAAACAACAACGGTATAAGTTATAATCAATTTCTTTTATAATTACTACTGAAGTATGGTATAGGCAGTATGAAAGGTAGGTAATACAATAATGGTCTGCAGGAGTCAGCTCTTACTAGCTCATGTAAGCCAACTGTATACATATCTCTTCTCAATTCTACTCTATTGACTGGGTAAAATTGGCTATGGTGATAGTCAGTTCAGTCACTCAGTCGTGTCTGATTCCTTGCGACTCCATGAATCACAGCACGCCAGGCCTCCCCTGTCCATCACCAACACCCAGAGTTCACTCAAACTCATGTCCATTGAGTCAGTGATGCCATCCAGCCATCTCATCCTCTGTCGTCCCCTTCTCCTCCTGCCCTCAATCCCTCCCAGCATCAGGGTCTTTTCCAATGAGTCAACTCTTCGCATGAGGTGGCCAAAGTACTGGAGTTTCAGCTTCAGCATCAGTCCTTCCAATGAACACCCAGGACTGATCTCCTTTAGGATGGACTGGTTGGATCTCCTTGCAGTCCAAGGGACTCTCAAGAGTCTTCTCCAACACCACAATTCAAAAGCATCAATTCTTCAGCACTCAGCTTTCTTTACAGTCCAACTCTCACATCCATACATGACCACAGCCTTGACTAGATGGACCTTTGTTGGCAAAGTAATATCTTTGCTTTTGAATATGCTGTCTAGGTTGGTCGTAACTTTCCTTCCAAGGAGTAAGCGTCTTTTAATTTCATGGCTGCAATCACCATCTGCAGTGATTTTGGAGCCCCCCAAAATAAAGTCTGACACTGTTTCCACTGTGTCCCCATCTATTTCCCACGAAGTGATGGGACCAGATGCCACGATCTTCGTTTTCTGAATGCTGAGCTTTAAGCCAACTTACTTACTAATTATTAAAATTTTACCAGCACACCATTGAAAAGAAACATACAAAGTTCAAAATGAAAAAAAAAAAAACTTGTATAATTATATTTTAAAAGTTGTATTACATTTTATTGCATTACTTTGCATCCTGAATCCCTTTGCATCTTTTATTCTGCATCATGTTAGCAGTATAATGTCTTTGCAAGATACAGAATAGAGGTCAGCAAATGACAGTACACAAGCCAGATCTGGTTCACAGCCCTTTCCTTACAGCCCAAAAGCTACAAATAGTTTACATTTGTAAAGGGTTGTAAAAAGAAACAAAAGAATCAAAACAAAGAGGGATATGCAACAGAGACAGCATGTGACCCACTAAACCAAAATTTTTTACTATCTGGATCTTTATAGAAAAAGTCAGAGAATCCTTGGTATAGAATTTTATCTTGAGTACTGTAACTGGGAGCAATAGTCTTCATATGAGTTATCCACTGCTGCCCTAAGGCCATGTAACAATGAACCACAAAAATGCAGGCACACAGAGCATCATAAACATTCATTTTAGCTCACACGTACTGGGTGGTCCTCAAGTGGGGCCAGATTGCTCACTCATGCATCTGCAGTAAGCCACAGGCCAGCCAAGCACCAAGATATATCTTGCTCATTTGGGCAGGCTTTTCCAAACCTAGGTTGTGCTGGGAAAACCAGGTTGACTTAACCCTGCAATTCTGTGTCTCTCATACTCCTACAGAAGCCTGACCTCATGGCTTAAGAGAGGGAACAGAAGCTCACAAGGCCAAGGCACAGAACTGGCTCATTTCTTCTATGTGTTATCTGCCAAAGCAAGTCACAGGACCAGCCTAGAGTCAAGGGACAACAGATGAGACTCCACCTCTTAGTGATAGGTGTTTAAAATCACATTGAAAAGGAAGGTGAATACTGAAAGGAGAAAATTTAGTGGGTCTATTATTGGAATCAAAACACTACCATCTTATTTGGGCTATAAAAGAAAGCAGTCATTTACTAATTCAAACATCATTGAGGTATTGCACAGTGGATTTCAATGTAGGATTAGGAATTTGGTGTAGGATTTTCATGTTCATCACCACATTTACATTCAGAATATTTCAGTAACTTTGGTTTTTAGCTCTTTATTCATTCTGTCAATATTATTTGAAAAAAATGATGTTATATCATTTTCACAGAGTTTGTGCAGTGAAGTTTAAGCTAAAAATTTTCATTTCTGGAAAATGATCTCAACCTCAGGTTAACAAAATGGACCAGGTTGCTCACATAAAACAATTTTCCCAATGATACAGTTTGGAAAGAGATAGGAAAATGAAATTATACTTGTGCCTACCTCATGTTTAAATGTTTGAAAAGAACTATTGAAAGTTTTGTGGTTAATTATAATGTTAATTAAAAAATTATAGTTTGTTCCAAGACTTCAGAGAGCTGAGCTGGTGACTTCCCTTTGAATAACCTGACAAAGACTCTGTTTTGTAATGGAACAGAAAGTGAATAGTCCAAACTGGTTTACAAGCAAATGCTCTTGTGTGTGGAACATTAGAAGAAAGTTAACCTTGTTAAACACGACTGGGCATCTACTTTTTGTCTATGCAATCGAGAAATACAGTCAGAAACACACATACACGGCACTGTATAATGGAGTATAAATGTTCTTTGATATAGGTTATTGCTGCAAATGCATATGAAATGGAAATATATCTAGTTGGCTCTGTGGAAAATAACATGATTAACAAGTTGTCTTTTGAAATGTAGGTTATCCTTAGCAAGTTCAGGATATTTGTATTTAAATGACATTTATCCAATATTGGAATGCTGGCACAAATAATGATTATCACTTAAAATTAATTTCTATTTCTGGTGTCATACTATCATTAAGCTCTCTCCATCCTCTCTGTAAGACAACTACCACTATAGAGAACATTCAGCTCACCAAGCAAGGCACTGAGATGATCATGTTCAAACTATAGAAACTTACTAGTCTTAGCAAATTTTAACCTTTTAAGCCTAAAAGTTTTAATAATGCTGGATGATATATTGAACCTAATTATGTACCAACCTTTGAAATGGCTTATCATTAACATCACAAAAACACGATGTCAGATCTTATTTATTAACTTCAACCAGATGATACTCAACATAATAATACTTTTTTCTTCACATCAAAAATAAATACTTTCCTTATGTTGTGTCAATCACCCTGAAACTACTGTGGTTATATCAAAATTCTTATTATACTATAAATAAGCATAGCAAATTGAATGATTATTTTTGTGCTCTCAGTTGAAATAAAAATGAAACAAATTATTAAACTTTCCAAATGTTCTGTACAGTCATAGCCATATCTTAAACATGTTGACCAACAGAATTTTCACATGACTCATCTTTGCAAAGAGTGAGCTCTGGGATAATACCTTCTATTACAATTAAAAGCATATTTTTAGAAACTTACCATCTATAATATTGGGATTCTCAGGCAATATTTTCACAAAATACAAAAGTGCTTTTCATGACAGCATCACTTACTTATTTGTGTTAAGGTACTGATATTGCCTTAGTTTTTCTATTGTTTTCATAATGTATATTTTCCATATAACAAGTAGAGACTGTATTTTTTTAAGAGAACAGCACCTTTCTATGTTGAATATACCTTTCAAGTATGAAAGGAATATTTCATACTTGTAAAAATATCTGTAACATATATGTAAAGGACAAAGAACACAGAAAATTGAGTATCTGTGCATTCATCATGAACATTAAGAAACAGAACCCTGTGTCCTCTTATCTCTTCCAATCACATTTAGTTTCATGTATTATATGTAAATATGCTAATATACGTATGTTATATAGTTTTATATATTTGATCTCATAATTTTAACTGTCATTAATTCACTAATATTAGTTAGATCACCTGAACATAATGAATTCAGATTTTTACTTTCTTCTATTGTTTAGTTTATCACCCAGGAAGCATTCTTGGAATTGCTAGTTTTTTTAATCAGTGTTGTTATATCTCAGATACATACAGATAATCCTTGAAGTTCTTTCTGATAGAAAAAGATTCTGTGGTTTTACTTTGGTATCCTTGGTCTGTGTTCTTTCCAGCCACATGGTACTACTTGTGTGTAATCTAATTCCTGGAGAAGGAAATGGTAACCCTCCCCAATATTCTTGCCTGGGAAATACTATGGATAGAGGAGACTGGTGGGCTACAGTCCATGGGGTCGCAAAAGAGTTGGACATGATTAAGCGACTAAACAACAAAATTGCTTAGTTTAGATCCTTTATTACTCTGGTAAATGTGCTTATTTATCTCCCTGTTCCTGATTTTTGAGATGAGACTTTATTTTTTTTTTTATAAATTTTTATTTTTACTTTATTTTACTTTACAATACTGTATTGGTTTTGCCATACATTGACATGAATTCACCACGGGTGTACATGAGTTCCCAATCATGAACCGCCCTCCCACCTCCCACCACATATCATCTCTCTGGATCATCCCCGTGCACCAGCCCCAAGCATCCTGTATCCTGTATCGAACATAGAGATGAGACTTTCAATATTTCACTACTAAATATGATTTTTACAAAGCATTTTTATAGTTTACTATAAACTGTAAACATGTACTGAACTTTCTGAATGCTTTTTTCTGCATCTATTTATAGTGTTTTACAATTTTTTTTTGTAATTCTCTAAATTTAATGAGTTGCATAAGTGAATTTTCAGTTGTTAAACTTTTCATTTCTGGGACAAATTTAACTTATTTTGTTTTATTTATTGTCTTAATATATTGTTAGATTTGGTCTGATAGTAATTTGTTTAGGATTTTTCCATATATGGTCTTAAGTAACATTCACCCCTAAGTTTTCTTATGTTGTTTTTATCTGATTTTAGTAGAAAGGTGTTTATTAATCTCAAAATTGAAGAATATTTCTTCATTTTTTATTCTCTGAAAGAAAATATTCAATGTCACTTTCCTTGAATGTTTGGCTGAACTTATGTCTTAATTTTTGTAGAGATATTAAATTATTGATATAAATTATTAGTTACAGGTCTATTTATATTTAGGCTATTTATTCTTATTTCACTATCAAAAATTATTATTTTTCCTTTAAAAGTTTATTTGGTTAAACTTTACATGTATTGAAATAATATTATTAATAATGTTTTATCTTTATATCCTTTGTATGCAATATTCCTCCTTTTCAATCACGATGCTGTATTTATTTCTTTACTTTTGTCTTGATCAATTTTACCAGATGTATTTATTGCTGTTAAATTTTTCAAAGTGGTAATTTCTCACCTTTTAAATTATCTCTGGTTTTTTTTTTTTTTTTTTCCTGTTGTTGTTGGACTGCTTTCTGTTAATTTCAGATATTACCGCCCCCTTATCTAACTTCTACTTTCTTTGGGTTTGTTTTTGCCACATGTTCTTAATTTGGATGCCTACATCACTAATTTTCAGCCTTTTTTTTTCTTTTCTATTATAGTTACTTAAAGCTACAAATTTCCCTTGACCTATCATTGACTTCCCTATAGCTCAGATGGTAAAGACTCTGCCTGCAATGTAGGAGACCTGTGTTCGATCCTTGGGTCAGGAAGATCCCCTGGAGAAGGAAATGGCAATGCATTCCATTATTCTTGCCTGGAGAATCCATGGACAGAGGAGCCTGGTGGGCTATAGTCCATGGGGTCACAAAGAGACGGACACGACTAAGTGACTAACACACACATCATAGACATAATAGAAAGAAAGTGAAGTCGCTCAGTTGTGTCCGACTCTTTGTGACCCCATGGACTGTAGCCTACCAGGCTCCTCCGTCCATAGGATTTTCCAGGCAAGAATACTGGAATGGGTTGCTATTTACTTCTCCAGGAGATATTCCCGACACAGGGATTGAAACCAGGTCTCCTGCATTGTAGACAGACGCTTTACTGTCTGAGCCACCAGGGAACCATAATAAAAAGAACTGGGTGTCAAATCAGACTCATGAAGATTGACTCAGCATACATAGATTCTCTCAGCATGTAGCTTTGTTCAGTGCTGTTAAAGGTAATATTGTATTCAACTTTAAAATGGAGTTATAATTCACCCACTACCATAAAAATTCATCTCTTATCACAAGGTTTTGCAACCACTGCATTCTATGTTGCTTCAGTCGTGTCCACTCTTTTTGAGCCCATGGACTGAAGCTCTTCAGGCTCCTCTGTCCATGGAATTCTGCAGGCAAGCACACTGGCATGGGTTGCCATTGCCTTCTCTGGGGGATCTTCCCCACCCAGGGATCGAATATGCATCTCATAAGTCTCCTGCATTGGCAGGCAGGTTCTTTAGCACTAGGGCCACCTGGGAAGCCCCCTTTTGCCATTTTAATTACAGTATACTTTCATAACCCCCAAAGCACCCCAATACCATTATAGAGCTGCCACTATTTCCCCTCCACCCAGTCCCTGGCGACCACATATTTACTTACCTTGTGGGAACATCGTGGGCCTGGTGGGTGTTGACTAGTTCCTGGGGAAGCCTGGCAGCATAACCTCCTTTGAGCGTGCCCACTACACGTGCGTGGTGAATTTCCATGTAAGGCCCATGATCAGGCTCGCTGTGGAATCCAAGAACCTAGCTTCCCCCTCCAAGCCAGGCACGAGGAGCAGCCGAAGCCCCAGGCTAAGTTGGATCTGGAAGAGCGATGCATCATGGAGGAGTCAGGGAACATGCCTTTGCAGGTGCAGTTGATCCGCACCCGGTGATTTGCTGGGAGGACCGCACTTGCAGCCCCTATCAAGAAATCCAATCAGGTCAACTGGTCTGTGAAGTCGTCGGCGAAAGAGTCAAATGAACCAGCTGCACATGAAAGTGTTGTCCTTCCCCGATGGCCTGACAATGGACATCAAGAGAGAGGTGTCGGCCACCAGGAGCCCAAGCATCCACCCGCTACCTGACAAGAGAAGTTCTAGTGGGACATGGCCGAAAATCGCAAAATCCCGTGCTTGGGGCCGCCAGCACCAGCCTGACCTCCTCAAGGACATCACCACGAGTGTGCGGTCCCTCAAGGAGATCATGTGTGGCGTGTTGACTGGTGTCTCGGGGTGGGGAGGGGGCGCTGCGCCAGGAGGATGCGCGGACATGCGCTTTGAGGTCCTTGATGTAACACCGCCCAGGGGTGCCACACAGATCACGCCCACTGCCCGCCTGGTGCCGCCTCTACGCCGCTTGCCTACTGCCAGCCCGGGTTCATGGAGCCCGGTATTTTGTGGAGACCTGGTGTCAGGAGCAACTGTTCAGGGGCATCCACGGTATCCGCCGGTACAGAAGCGGGCCGCATCTTCCAGCAGCCCCAGGTGGCCTGCACCCCCATATTTGTCGTTAAGGTCTGTCAGCGTCCTTTGGCCTCACCGCCGACCTGGAGTCCCACAGCGGTGGGCGCCCAGTCCTTCCCGAGGGTTTGTGTGACCACTTTCAATCCGGCCCAAAGGAGTGTTTGCCGACACCAGCGCCCCAGCCAGGTCGCGGCTGAGACGTGCAAAAGCAGAGGCCCAAAGGAAGGCATCGCCGCTGCACAACTTCCTGGACAACTCCTGGCACGGTCGGTACCTGCTCGGCCATGATTGCCCTCGGCGTCCAGCCGGGATTTCTCAAGATACCTCGAGAACATCTAGAGGCAGGGATGCTCTGCCTATGGGGTTCAGGTGCACACTAGGCGCTACCTGTCAACCTTAAAGCTTGATGGCCTTTCTTCTGATGTTTAATCAGGATTTCATAGGTAACAGAATTGCTTTCACAGCAGGGACTTATTTGGTGGGTAAGGGTGTGGGAAGGAGGGGTGGGTGGCTGCTTTGGATGGTTCATATAAATGAATGGGTGAAATAGTTGGCTTTGTTTTTCTTCTTCTAAATTATAATTATGTCTAGATTCTTTTTTGTGTCTAAATAATATTCCGTTGTATGAATATTCCGCATATTGTTTTATAAATTCATCAGTAGATGGTTATTTGGATTATTTCCACTTTGGGGTTATTATGAATAATGTTATGAATACTGAAGTACAAGTTTTTTATATGGACATCTGTTTTCACTTCTGTTTGCACTGGATGGAATTGGGTCATTTGGTAACTTGATGTTTGACCTTCTGAGTAATTGCCAATTTTTTTTTTTTTCTAAAGCAGCTGCAATATTTTACATTCCAAACAGCAATATATGAGGATTCCTGTTTTTCTACCCCTTGTCTACACTTGTTAAATTCTGTTAGTTTTTAAAGCATTATTATCGTAATCTTGGCTGTGAAATGGCATCTTTTTGTGGTTTTGATTTGCATTTCTCTAATAATTAATGATGCAGATCTTTAAATATCTCTGCTGTCACTTGTATATCTTTTTTGGAGAAATAACTCTTTAAATCTTTGGCCCATTTTTAAATTGGGTGGTTAGTATTTTTCTACTATTGAGTCATACTAATTCTTTATATTTTTTAGAAACTAGACTTTTGTTAGATATATGATTTACAAATGTTTTTGCTTGTAGTAAGGGTTGTGTTTTCACCTTCCTTTTTTGGAGTTTTTATATGATGTTTTAAAAATTGAGGTATAGTTGATTTACAGTGTTTCAGGTGTAGAGCAAAGTGATTCAGTTAGTGTTTTCACTTTGTTGATAGTGCCCCTTGCAGCACAAAATTTTTATTTTCATGATATATATAATTTTTAAAATTGTTTGTCCCTTTGATGTCATATCCAAGGTAACATATATTTACTCCTTCTTTTCACATATATTCACTCCTATGTTTTCTTATAAGAGTTATAGTTTTGTCTCTTGTAGTTAAGTTTATAATCCATTTTGAGTTAATTTTTGTACATGGTTTGAAGTAGGAGTCAAAATTCACTCTTTTGCATTCCTTTACCCAGTACTGACTGTTGAAAAATGACTTTTCCTTCCTCACTGAATAATCTTGGCATGCTTGTAAAAATCAACTGACTGTAAATAAGGGTTTATTTCAGGAATCTCAATTCTATTCCATTGAGCTACATGTTTGTCTTTATGGCAATACCATACTGGCTGATTATTATAGATTTGTAGTAATTTTTGAAATCAGGAAGTATGATCCCTCCAAGTTTGCTCTTCTTTTTCAAGATTAATTCAACTAAACTGGGCCCCTTGCATTTCTGTCTTAATATTAGGGTAAGTTTGAGAATTTCTGGGGGAAAATGGCAATTGAAATTTGATAGAAATTGCATTGAACCTGTAGATCATTTTGAAGAGTTTTGGTGTCTTCAAAAAGTTATGTCTTAGAATTCACTAACACAAGGTATATTTCTATTAATTTAGATATTTATTTTTTTCACTGTTTTGTAGATTCTAGTGAAATTTAAGCCAAACAAGCCTTGCACTTATTTTGTTAATTTTATTGCTAAATATTTTATTTTTTGATGCTTTTATTGTATCTTGTATGCTTTTTATTTCACTTTCTTGCCTAATGACTCTGACTCAAACCTGCAGAACAGTGTTGACTAAAAATGGAAGAGTCTAGATATGGTTGTCTTTTTCCTGGTCTTAGGGGAAAGAAACTTCATTCTTTACTGTAATATCTTATGTTAGGTATGGATTTTTTACAAGTGAAAAAATCATGTTGAGCAAGTTTTCTACTATTCCCATTTCGTTGAGTGTTTTTTATTTTTAATCAAGAATTGGTTTGAATTTTGTCAAAATTTTTTCTGCATCTATTGAAATGTATTGGTTTCTTCTTTTTATTGATATTAGTATCCATATTTCTGTTTGATTGAAATATTACTGGGCTACATCTCACTTGGACATGATGTATAATTCTTTTAACAGAAGGCAATGGTAATCCAGTCCAGTACTCTTGCCTGGAAAATCCCATGGACAGAGGAGCCTGGTAGGGTACAGTCGGACACGACTGAACGACTTCACTTTCATTTTTCCCTTTCATGCATTGGAGAAGGAAATGGCAATCCACTCCAGTGTTCTTGCCTGGAGAATCCCAGGGACGGGGGAGTCTGGTGGGCTGCCATCTATGGGGTCGCACAGAGTCAGACACGACTGAAGTGACTTAGCAGCAGCAGCAGCAGCAGCAGCAGACTTAGGTAGTATGTTGTGAAGATCCATATTCCTAAGGAAGTATTTTTTTGTATATTCTTATTTTCTTGTAATGTATTTGTCTAGTTTTGCTGTCAGGGTTATATGGGGCTCATATGTATATTTAGCAAGTATTGCTCCTCTTTCATTTTTTGGCAAAATTTATGAAACTTTGGTGAAACATTCTTTAAATATTTGATGATGTTCACTAATGAAGCCTTGTGTTCAAGGATTTTTTCTTTGTGGGAGGATTTTTTCTGTTACTGTTTTAGTTTCTTTCCTTGTTATAGTTCTGTTCAGACTTTTTATTTTTCCTTGAATCAATTTGGTAGTTTGTGGCTTTCTAGGAATTTGTTCATTTCATTTAGATTATCTAATTTATTGGCAGAGTCTTATTTATAGTATTCTCTTATCAACTACTTGCTAAGATAATAATATCCTTTCATTCTAGCTTATAGTACTTTGAGTGTTGACATTTCTGTTCCCTTGGTTAGTTAGGCTAAAGTTTGTCAATTTTGTTAATCTTTTCAAAGAACTACCTATACTATTTTCCACAGATATATCAAATTATTAGCAGTGTGGGTATATCAGTATTGCCACAACATACCACATCATATCTAATCATTATGATATAGTTCAGTTCAGTAAAGGTAAATTGCCCAATCATATCCGACTCTTCGTAAACCCATGGACTGCAGCACGCTAGGCTTTCCTGTCCATCACCAACTGCCAGAGCCTACTCAAACTCATGTCTATTGCGTTGGTGATTCCATCCAACCATCTCATCCTCTGTCATCCCCTTCTCCTCCCTCCTTCAATCTTTCCCAGCATCAGAGTCTTTTCCAGTGAGTCAGTTCTTCACATCAGGTGGCCAAAGTATTGGAGTTTCAGCTTCAGCATCAGTCTTTCCAATGAATATTCAGGACTTATTTCCTTTAGGATTGACAGGCTGGATCTCCTTGCAGTCCAAGGGACTCCCAAGAGTCTTGTCTAACACCACAGTTCAAAAGCATCAATTCTTCAGCTCTCAGCTTTCTTTATAGTCCAACTCTCACATCCATACATGACTATTGGAAAAACCATAGCTTTGACTAGACAGACCTTTGTTGGTAAAGTAATGTCTCTGCTTTTTAATATGCTGTCTAGGTTGGTCATACCTTTCTTCCAAGGAGCAAGTGTCTGTTAATTTCATGGCTGCAGTCACCATCTGCAGTGATTTTGAAGCCCAGAAAAATAGTCTCTCACTGTTTGCATTGTTTCCCTATCTATTTGTCATGAAGTGATGGGACTGGATGCTGTGATACTGGTTTTCTGAATGCTGAGCTTTAAGCAAAGTTTTTCACTCTCCTCTTTCACTTTCATCAAGAGGCTCTTTAGTTCTTCGCTTTCTGCCATAAGGATGGTGTCATCTGCATGTCTGATGTTAATGATATTATTTCTCCTGGCAATCTTGATTCCAGCTTGTGCTTCTTCCAACCCAGCATTTCTCATGATGTACTCTGCATATAAGTTAAATAAGCAGGGTGGCAATATACAGCCTTGACATACTCCTTTCCTGATTTGGAACAGTCTGTTGTTCCATGTGCAGTTCTAACTGTTGCTTCTTGACCTGCATACAGATTTCTCAGGAGGCAGGTCAGGTGGTCTGGTATTCCCATCTCTTGAAGAATTTTCCAGTTTGTTGTGATCCACACTGTCAAAGGCTTTGGTGTAGTCAATACAGCAAAAATAGATATTTTTCTTTAATTCTCTTGCTTTTTCTATGATCCAATGGATATTGACAATTTAATCTCTGGTTTCTCTGCCTTTTCTAAATACAGCCGACCATGTGGAAGTTCACTGTTCACATAATGCTGAAGCCTAGCTTGGAGAATTTTGAGCATTACTTTGCTAGCACATGAGATGAGTGCAATTGTGTGGTAGTTTGAGCATTCTTTGGCATTGCGTTTTTTGGGGATTGGAATGAAAACTGACCTTTTCCAATCCTGTGGCCACTGCTGCGTTTTCCAAATTTACTGGCGTACTGAGTGCAGCACTTTCACAGCATCATCTTTTAGGATTTGAAATAGTTCAACTGGAATTCCATCACCTCCACTAGCTTTGTTCATAGTGATGCTTCCTAAGGCCCACTTGACTTCACATTCCGGGATGTCTGGCTCTAGGTGAGTGATCACACCATCGTGGTTATCTGGATCATGAAGATCTTTTTTTGTATAGTTCTGTGTATTCTTGCCACAATATAAATTTAAAATTGCTGTAATTTACATTTTTATTATCAAAGAAAAAAAATTTTTATATGCTTATTTAATCTTTTTATTTACTCTTGTTTGAACCTTCTGGTGGTGATTTGGTAATTTTTATAAACATGAATGGCTCAGCAGTAAAGAATCTGCCTCCATTGCAAAAGATGCAAGAGACATGGGCCTGATCCCTGGGTCTAATCCTTAGGTTGCAAAGATCCCATCACGGAGGAAATAGCAACCCACTGCAGGATTCTTGCCTGAAAATTTTTGTTTATTTCAAACAGTGCTCTAGAAACATCCTTGTACACATATTCTGTGTGACTAAGATATACTTAGTAATAGAACTGATAGGTACATGATATGTGTGTCGTTGACTTTATTGAATAATATACTCACTAATTTCCAATGCCATGGAAGTGTAGGAATGTTTCAGTTGCTGCATTTTCTTTCTACCACTTGATATTACTACACTTTTAAATTATTGGCCATTTACGTATTACTTAAGTGTATCTAATTGTGATTTTAATTTGAATTTTTCTGTCTGCTATGAAGTTGAATTTTTTTATGTGCTGTTGGGCATTTTAGTTTTTATTTTTCGAAATTGTCTATTTGTGTCTTTTTTTCTGATTTTCTAATGAGTCACATATTTTTTTTTCTTGATTTGTAAAAGTTCTTAATTTAATGTGAATAGTAGCCTGAAATGAATTGTATGTAGCTAATATCCTTTTATACTTGTGCCTTGTATTTTTAATTTACTTATTATTTAGTATCACCTTTTGATGAACAAAAGTTTTATTTTTTCAAGCTTTTTATATATTATTTTTCTATATTTTTTCTTATCTATATGTCTATTTCTTTTTATATGTTATTAAGACAGTCTCTACCCTGAGATTATGAAGATATCCATCCACATTCTGTCTCAACATTTTTGAGTTTTGACTTTCACATTTAGGTTTCAGTCCACCTCATATTGAATTTTTGTGTTATTTGAGTTGTGGTGTCTACTGCTCTTTTGTAGTTGATTACTTTTGACTCTATACTGATTATTGTTCTTGGAAAATTATTTCTGGGCGTTTCACGAAACCTAAGAAATAGATGATTTCTTCTGCATTACATTTGCTTTTGCTTCTGCCAGGAACCTAAAGCTCTACTGATATGGTCCAAACTTAAAATTATTCATGACTTGAGAGTTCCATGGACTTTCCAATGAAGAAAATCTAATCTTCAAGTGAGGACCACCTGAAGTCTCAGCGATGAGATATTTTGTTTTTGTTTTCTTTTTGGTGTACACTCAACATGGAGGACATTTCACTATAGTTCTTTGAGTTCTTTTAAAGGTTGTTGAGGTGGTTTATGTTTCTGTTTATTTCTGGTTTACATTTACTCTGAGGCTGTAGCCCTTTGCTGTCCAAAGTCAGTGTGAATTTTACAGTTTAGTTGGAAGTTAAGAGGTTTAACATTTTTTGTGCTGTAGGCCCTTTGAAGTCTGTTGAAGCTTACACTCTGTGTTGAGAATATATTTTTAGTGTATTATAAAAAATACAAAAAGTATTTTATAAGAAGTACAAAAGTATTTGAAACTAAATAAAAAAATTTCTTATCTAAGCTCATGGATGTTCTGTCCATAGAACTTTAAAAATTCTTGAGACTAGACTTTATTATTTTCTGTCACTTATATGTCATCAAACATCTTTGGAGCCAGCCCAAGGTTTTCAGGAACTGCGAATGACCTTTATGTAATTGTCACTTTTATACTCTGGTGCTCCAGAGAAAATTCTAGGTTCCTGTCTCCTTTGATTTTTCCCTAGTGTTTTCTGTCTTGTTCAGCTTTTCTCTCATGTGTATATGTAATGATCATAATTAAAGAGACATGACATATATCATCATGATATATGGAAAAATTGTTTTAATGAACCTATCCTGCCATTCCAAGAAATATGAGTACTATACCCCATTATTTTATATTGAATCTTATTTTATATGAGAGAAATTTTTCTGGCTTAACAGTTTTAATCCCCTCTTAAATTCTGTTTCCTCCAAAATCTGAGAGATAATATGTTTTAGGATATTCCTCAAAGAGGGTCTTGCTGTATATAAATTATACATTATGTTTAAGGAAAAAAATGATTCTGAGGTAAAATAAAACTGGGAAATTATATATAATTTGCCTTTTACTTGGAAGTTTTTTTAATGAGCACTAAAATTGAAAGCCCTGAAATGTTCTACAGTGAAGATACTTGCTTAAACCATGTTATTTGATCATAGAATATTTTCTTTATATACTTATTAGAGTATCATTGGATTATATATATATGCATATATATATTTAACTCTTTATTTTATATTAGAGTATAGTTAGTTCAGTCACTCAGTCATGTCCGACTCTTTGCGACCCCATGAATTGCAGCATGCCAGGCCTCCTTGTCCATCACCAACTCCCAGAGTTCACTCTGACTCACGTTCATCGAGTCAGTGATGCTATCCAGCCATCTCATCCTCTGTTGTCCCCTTCTCCTCCTGCCCCCAGTCCCTTCCTGCCGACGTCCAGCCTCAGCAGAGTCCAGGGCTATCCTCAGGATGGATGATGTCAGCGAATGAAGACAGATAAAGAGATAAGGAAATAATGACACAGGGTGACCAAGCTCCTTTGGTGAGCAAGGCCCACTTACCTTATTTTCAGAGAGGGCTTTTGTACCCTGAGTTGTACATACAGCAAGGTGAAAAATGCAGAGTCAACTCAACATTCCATCAGTATTAACTTTTATTGATACCAGGTTCCTTCCTGCAAGAGTCTTATTTTTTGTACATTATCTTATGGCCCAGAGGCCTGTTGATATTTTATGACCCCTTTTTGATAAAGGTTGGTCAGCCAGAACAATAATTTTCCCTTAAGGTGTTTCTTCTTAAATTCCTAGCCTGTACCACCCTTAAAGTACAGAGTTACATTTTTATGGAGCAAAGATTCAGTGGGTTACAGCAAAGAAAGAACTTACTAACTCAAAGTCTAATGCTGCTAATGCTAAAGCTGCTGCTTATTTCTTCTACATCCTGACTATATGCACTCCCAGGAACACAATGGATAAGGGATGTGAGAACTTGGCAGCAATCATAGGCTCAACAATGTTGCAAGAGTCTGGATAAACCTGCCAAGTAAGCTAGAATGCTAACAGGGGGTTTGAAATGAAACACTCTTATCTTGTCCAGGAGACCTATTAACTAAAGCCCTAAGTTAACTCTTTCCAGAGAAAGGGGGTCAGGGACAGCCCCCTCTTAATGTCAGAAGAGTTAGAGAAAGACATAAAATAGTAAGACAGACAGATTCTGGTTTTGGGGTAGATGCTCAAGCAGGTCCAGGGGGTCCTTGGAGTCCTGAGGCCTTGCTTATCAGGACTCTTCAGAATGACCTTGTCTTGGGTGGGATGGCCCAGGGAGTCCCTCGAGTCCTGCATGATCTTGTCATGGGTGGGATCTCACATGCTGGCTCTTGGCACCTCCCAGCATCAGAGTCTTTTCCAATGAGTCAACTCTTTGCATGACGTGGCCAAAGTACTGGAGTTTCAGGTTCAGCATCATTCCCTCCAAAGAAATCCCAGGGCTGATCTCCTTCAGAATGGACTGGTTGGACCTCCTTGCAGTCCAAGGGACTCTCAAGAGTCTTCTCCAACACCACAGTTCAAAAGCATCCATTCTTCAGTGCTCAGCTTTCTTCACAGTCCAACTCTAGTGTCCATACATGACCACAGGAAAAACCATAGCTTTGACTAGATGGACCTTTGTTGGCAAAGTAATGTCTCTGCTTTTGAATATGATATCTAGGTTGGTCATAACTTTTCTTCCAAAGAGTAAGCGTCTTTTAATTTCAAGGATGCACCCACCATCTGCAGTGATTTTGGAGCCCCCAGAAATAAAGTCTAAAACTGTTTCCAGTGTTTCCCTGTCTATTTCCCATGAAGTGATGGGACCAGATGCCATGATCTTTGTTTTCTGAATGTTGAGCTTTAAGCCAGCTTTTTCACTCTCCACTTTCACTTTCATCAAGAGGCTTTTTAGCTCCTCTTCACTTTCTGCCATAAGGGTGGTGTCATCTGCAAATCTGAGGTTATTAATATTTCTCCTGGCAGTCTTGATTCTAGCTTGTGCTTCTTCCAGCCCAGCCTTTCTCATGATGTACTCTGCACAGAAGTTAAATAAGCAGTGTGACAATATACAGCCTTGATTTACTCCTTTTCCTATTTGGAACCAGTCTGTTGTTCCATGTCCAGTTCTAACTGTTGCTTCCTGATCTGCATATATCTTTCACCAGTATCTTACAGTTTTTTGTGTATGGATGTTTCAGTTCCTTGATTAAGTTTATTCCTATGCATTTTATTCTTTTTATGCTATTGTAAATGGGTTTGCTTTGTCTGATGTACGTATGTATAAGGTAATACACATTGATGTATCAGTTGCCTCTGATATCTTTAGGTTTCCATTTACAAGGAATGCCTTTTTTCATACTTTCATTTTGAGCTAATGTATGCCCTTAAATCTGGAATGAGTCTCTTGTCGTAGCATATATATAGATCAGTTCAGTTCAGTCGCTCAGTTGTGTCTGACTCTTTGCGACCCCATGAATCACAGCACGCCAGGCCTCCCTGTCCATCACCATCTCCCGGAGTTCGCTCAGACTCACACCTATCGAATCCGTGATGCCATCCAGCCATCTCATCCTCGGTTGTCACCTTCTCCTCTTGCCCCCAATCCCTCCCAGCATCAGAGTCTTTTCCAATGAGTCAGCTCTTCGCATGAGGTGGCCAAAGTACTGGAGCTTCAGCTTTAGCAACATTCCTTCCAAAGAAATCCCAGGGTTCATCTTCAGAATGGACTGGTTGGAACTCCTTGCTGTCTAAGGGACTCTCAGGAGTCTTCTCCAACACCACAGTTCAAAAGCATCAAGTCTTCGGCCCTCAGCCTTCTTCACAGTCCAACTCTCACATCCATACATGACTACAGGAAAAACCATAGCCTTGACTAGACGGGCCTTAGTCAACAAAGTAATGTCTCTGCTTTTGAATATACTATCTAGGTTGCTCATAACTTTTCTTCCAAGGAGTAAGCGTCTTTTAATTTCATTGCTGCAGTCACCATCTGCAGTGATTTTGGAGCCCCCAAAAATAAAGTCTGACACTATTTCCCCATCTATTTCCCATGAAGTGATGGGACCGGATGCCTTGATCTTCGTTTTCTGAATGTTGAGCTTTAAGCCAGCTTTTTCACGCTCCTCTTTTACTTTCATCAAGAGGCTTTTTAGTTCCTCTTCACTTTCTGCCATAAGGGTGGTGTCATCTGCATATCTGAGGTTATTGATATTTCTCCTGGACATCTTGATTCCAGCTTGTGTTTCTTCAGTCCAGCATTTCTCATGATATACTCTGCATAGAAGTTAAATAAGCAGAGTGACAATATACAGCCTTGATGTACTCCTTTTCCTATTTGGAACCAGTCTGTTGTTCCATGTCCAGCTCTAACTGTTGCTTCTTGACCTGCATACAGATTTCTCAAGAGGCAGGTCAGGTGGTCTGGTATTCCCATCTCTTTCAGAATTTTCCAGAGTTTGTTGTGGTCCACACAGTCAAAGGCTTTGGCATAGTCAATAAAGCAGAAATAGATGTTTTTCTGGAACTCTCTTGCTTTTTCCATGATCCAGCGGAGTTGGCAATTTGATCTCTGGTTCCTCTGCCTTTTCTAAAACCAGCGTGAACATCAGGGAGTTCACGGTTCACGTATTGCTGAAGCCTGGCTTGGAGAATTTTGAGCATTACTTTACTAGCATGTGAGATGAGTGCAATTGTGCGGTAGTTTGAGCATTCTTTTGCATTGCCTTTCTTTGGAATTGGAATAAAAACTGACCTTTTCCAGTCCTGTGGCCACTGCTAAGTTTTCCAAATTTGCTGGCATATTGAGTGCAGCACTTTCACAGCATCATCTTTCTTCCAAGGAGTAAGCGTCTTTTAATTTCATTGCTGCAGTCACCATCTGCAGTGATTTTGGAGCCCCAAACAATAAAGTCTGACACTGTTTCCACTCTTTCCCCATCTATTTCCCATGAAGTGAAGGGACCAGATGCCATGATCTTCGTTTTCTGAATGTTGGGCTTTAAGCCGGCTTTTTCACTCTCCTCTTTCACTTTCATCAAGAGGCTTTTGAGCTCCTCTTCACTTTCTGCCATAAGGGTGGTGTCATCTGCATATCGGAGGTTATTGATATTTCTCCTGGAAATCTTGATTCCAGCTTGTGTTTCTTCCAGTCCAGCATTTCTCATGATACATCTTTTTTTTTTTTAATTTGCTTAACCATGCTGTGTTTTTTTTATTGGAGAGTTTAATTCATTTTCATTTAAAGTGATTATTGATAGATAAGGATTTCCTAATGTCATCTTGTTGATATTTTATGAGTGTTTTGTAGTTCTTTTGTTGAGTTGTTCTTTTCTTGCTGTGTTCCTTTTTTTTTTTAACAATACTTTATTGGTTTTGCCATACATCAACATGAATCCACCACATGTGTACATAATGATTTTTCATAGCAGTATACTCTGATTCCCTTCTTTTTTTTCTTTGTGTGTCTACTGTATGTTTTTGCTTTGTGGTTTCTTTAAGGCTTAAATGAATTATTTATAGATGTAACAGTCTATCTTGAGCTAATAGCAACTTAATTTCAATCACATGCAAAAACTCTACCCTTTTAAATACCCAGCTTCCAAATTTTGTGTCTTTGATGTCACAATTTAAATCTTTTGTATTTTGTATCTATTAATAAATTATTGCAGTTATAGCTATTTTAGTATTCCTGTCTTTTAACTTTTATACTAGAGTTAAATATTTAATTCCTCACCATAGTATTGGAGTATTTTGTATTTGAATATACACTTACCTTTACTGACTTGTTTTATGTTTTTATTTTTGTGTTACTAGTTCATGTCCTTTTAACTTGAAAAACTCCTTTCAGCATTTCTTATAAAGCAGGTCAAATAGTGATGAGCTCCCAGTTTTTTGTCAGGAAACTCATTATTTTTCGCTTCTGAAAGACGTTTGCCAGCAAAGAAGCTGAGGTCCTCTGCAGAGCAGGCAGTGGGAGGCATGATCATTGCTGCTTCATGCCTGATGTTGATAGCCTTTGCCATTCTTCCTGTGCCAGGCCATGTTTATGCCTCTCAGCTTCGCTGATCTCTGAGTGGGATGAAATAAAGGACTATCCTTCGTGCAGTTCTCCCAAAATTTGATTCATAAGAATTGTTTGTCATTTCAGTGCCCCCAAAGGGAAGCTGGCAGCTCACACTGCAGAGAGAGGGACTATTTCAGACCAGAGTTTTCCGGCATGACCATTGTCACTTACGGGACAGGATAATGCAGACAAGATGAAGCTATCTTCCTTCCCATTTTGTGTGGTTATTCTGTTTCTTATATTTTTGGTCCATGTGGCGGAAGTTTCTTAAGTGGACTCTTGAGACTTCCTGAGGCTGTTTTTGTTTGTGTGTCACTGTCTGATTGTTAACGATTATTGACCAACCCCATCGTTTTGGTGATGTTACTCTGAATGAGTTTTTTTGCTTTTAATAGGTGTGTGCTATCTTGAATACCTTCTTGTAAGAGTTAAGCCAATCGAAAAATGAAACATCTGAAGATATTCTACTATGTTTTTGTTTAATATCGATATTATAGTTGCTTTTTCAAGGACAACACGTTTACAACATAATTTTGTACATTATTTTGCTTGTTTTAAATGTATATATTAACTACTCACTGAAATTTTTATTTTCTTTTAAGAAGACAATGCCACATCACAAGCTTTGGTTCGATTTGTTACCCCTGAGGAAGCTGTTGAGGTTATTCATGAAGATAAGATGACAAACACTGAAGGTGAGGGCAGAATCTAAATTGTATAGTAACCTATGTAAACTGTATTTATATTCACTCATTTGTTTGTGATGCCAGTGTTATATTTTTATTAAGAAATAAACCTAAATATCATTAATAGTTAACAATGACTGATATATAATATATGGATATAATATTTTAATAAATTTTATAAATAGTGTATTGTTAATTAAAATTTGATTCATAAGAATTGTTTATAATTTCAGAAATTTATGAATTTTAAAAATAAACAGTTTCTTTATCCTTCATGTTAGGACTGACATGTGCTGGAAACTTTCAGTTCATTAAGGATATGTTTCTTAGAATGGAAAAAAAGGGCTAATGTTTTGGGGTTGTGAAATCCAGAATTAAAAATTGTTCATTGAGATTCCATGAACCGTTAGCTCAGAAAGTGTTTCTGGTATCCTATGTGGAAAGAAGTAGAAAGAGATGGTTAAATATATGGATTTTATGTATGCTGTGTGCTTAGTTGCTCAGTCGTGTCCAAGTCTTGGATCCAATGGACTGTAGCCTGCCAGGTTCCTCTGTCCACGGGGATTCTCCAGGCAAGAATACTGGAGTGGGCTGCCATGCCCTCCTCCAGGGAATCTTCCCAACCCAGGGATCAAACCTGGGTCTCCCACATTGCAGGTGGATTCTTTACCATCTGAGCCACCAGGGAAGCCCCCTTCTATAGTGGGGTCACAAAGAGTCAGACACAACTGAGTGACTGAACTGAGCTGAACTGCTCTCCCAATTGCCTGCTTGTTTTTTAAACTATTTCTTCTCTTATATCCTGACCTATCTTGTTTCCGATGAGAAATATAGCAGTTCTTCACACCATGTCCTCTATATGTAATATGTCCTTTTGTATCTGGCCACTTTAAAGATTTCCTCTTTAATTGGTTTTCTCTCTTTAATTGATGCTCTCAGACATAGTTCTCATTCTGTTTTTGTATTGTGTGAGATTTGTTGAGCTTCTTGGGTGTGTGAGTTGATGTTTCTCATGAGATTTTGAAATTTTTTTGGCTGTTATTTCTTCAAATATTTTTCTCTCCAAATTTCCCTCACTTCTCCTTCCAGACCCTCAACTTCACCTATGCTGGACTTTGACTATGTTTGATTTTTTTCCCTAGAATTCCTTGAGGATCTGTTCTTTTTTCTTCATTTTTATTTCTTTTCTTTAGATTGGATAATTTCTATCAATCTGCCCATTCATTCTTTACTCAGGGAAAGGTCTCTTCCTAAGTTCCCCCACCGCCAGTGTATAACAAAACTGAAAGGAGCTTTGTTTTTCATTAAAAAAAAAAGTTAACAGTACTTTCTGTTCATCACACAGAGGCTTTGCAAGGAGAAGAAATTATTTCTAAACTTACGAGCACTAGCTTATTCTACATTTTGGAAGAAAACCAGGATATTAAAAGGGGTAATGGAATGTGAGAAAAAAAAATCTGTGTTTGGATAAGAGTTTTTCCTCAGAGAACTGACTTCAGATAAAGGCATGATACAATAATTTCAGTGATGGATGTAAAGGAATTACATATTAAAAGCAGAAGAGAAGGAAGAATGGTAGTGATAAAATCTTAAATTATAGGGCTTGTGTGAATAGACTGTGTAAGGATCTAATTCATTGAGCGAGGAGAGTTGGCAGTTAATGAACATAAACAACCCTTTGCCCACACAATCAGACCATCCATATTTTTTCTCAAACGGAAGTTTCATGTTGCAGTCTCAACAAACCTCAACTCTGGTTAGCTCCAAAAGGATCTTACTCTTATGCATCGATTCTGAGCAAGGATGTTGGAGTTGGGCTGGTTTTTAGAGAGAATGAGTGTCCTGCCTGAGTTTAATTCTTGAAATACTTACCCAATTCTTTATGCATGGGCTTTACAAGGTAGAGCTCTATCAACTTAATGTTTGACTAAAACTGTTAATTCCTTGTATCATGAAGTTGTAGGTGAAAATGATCTTATATAACAGCCTGCCATGTGGTTCATGCATTCAGTGAGAAATCTAAGGTTAGAGATTGATTAGTTTTATCTTAAAAATCACAGTTATCAGTCAGTCAAGCTGATAAATGAATGACCAGAGACAGCAAGTTTAGTGACCTAAGTGTATCTATAATGTGTATAACATGAAAAAGAAGCAGAAAGGAAGGTTGTAACTCATACCCTTAGTATTAGGATAAAGCATTAATAAGAACTCACAGATTCTTGTTCTTTCTTGTGCTGCTTGTAGTGCCATGTCTTTTGTAGGCTTTTAGTGCAAACTCTAAGTTTACAATATTTCCTTTTCCCCACTTTACCGTATGTAAAATGTTAATCCTAAACCATGGACTGCTCTGGAAATTAATGAATAACTCATCTGGTAGGCTGAGAATGGCACATGTAGAAAAATGTTAAATGAGTCATTGCCCTCCTTGTTTCCTCCACATTTAATGAAGCAAAACAAATGCTTTGACTATAAGAAAAATTGTCTGCTTGTTAAATGTATATTAAAATCCTATTTTTAGAGGGCTGGACAACTTGTCTGTATTAGGATATTTGGATAAGAGATCAATATGTAATTTTTACCAGCTTGGGTTTTTTTTTTTTTTCTTTTTTGGTCCTCTGAGTGTTACAGAGATGAAAAAATACATCTGTGTATGAAATAAAGAGGAAAAATAGAATATAACAAAAAAAATAGTCACGCCAAGTATGTGTGTTCACCATGATCAAAGCAAAGTAAAATACATTAGAATATCAGTGCTGATACCTTGAAGGAACATTCGAACTTCACAAATAAGTGACGTGAAACTTTTGAGATGTCCCTGAGATATCCTTTTAGAAACACTTCTCTTCATTTCACCTCATTTTTAAATATAAAAACAACCTTCATGGTATTGTGTATACTCCCAAGCCAGAGAGAAATAGTTTAAGTCCCAGCTCTCCCACCTCTCAGCTCTGTGCTGTGCAACACTTGATGTAACAACTTCTGTAAGCTTTGATTTCCTAATATATGAAATCAAGACAAGAACCTATTTCAATTGATTGTTGTGAAGATTAAATAAAATGTGGCATCAAAAGTGCTTAGCATAGCCCCATGTTTGGTACATATATTTAGTGCTCAAAAATGTCAAAAAATATATATATTTTTCCTATATGGACTTATTCTGCATTTAGGATATGAACATATATGGGATAGACACATTGATAAATGAAACTTATGCCATTTTGACAGATAACATATATTTGGAGGAGGATATTTTGAGATTTCATCTAAAGATATTTAAAAGACCTCAGTTTATATGAAGTTGTCTAAAATATTTACCATCTCTATGTGTTGACACTATGTGTTGTGAAACAAAAGGCACAGACTGGAGGCAACAGCATTGCTTCCGTGTTCCTCAAGGTCAACTGAAATGAGAACATCAGTCTGTTCTCACTGAGGCCCCAAGCCTATTATATGTCTTACATTTAAGATCAGTGATTGCAGCTGTAATCCAGCTCAACAGGGTCCTTAGAGGCCACAGGACTGCAAGTAAGCACTTTGGTGGAGCTTCATGGACAGCTTCTGCAACCTTCAGTTGATTCGGGACATACCAGGATTAGAATCACTGAGGCACATCAGACTGAGTGGATTTTATGATGAATACAACTTGAATGCCACAGTGAGAACATCAATCACTCTTCACATGAGACTTCAATTTTCAGAAATGGAAGGTAGAAAATGAGGTTATTATGAGGATGATGGGGACCTGCTTTTATTTATTTATTTTTCAGCAGGAGAAACCATGCTGTATTTAAGGAAGAACTTCAATGCATGAGTGGTTGGATATTATTTACACTGGAACATGTGGTGTCTCTTTGAGAGGAGAATTTAAAATATATGTCAAAGTCACTTCTTAAGTGATTCAAGGTCTATGCAGAAACAAATGGATTAACTGATTTTCTGCCTTTTTTCTTTCTTTTTTCATGATGCCATGGAACACTTCAACGTTTAAATTTTCTTAAAGTTTTGTTCTCACTTCTTAGGTTTATTTTTATTTGTTACATTTTATGTTATAAATGATCATTATATTTTAGTTTTCAGATTATTGGAAGGTTCATTCTATAATTCTCTGACCTTTATCAATCTGTTGATTGAAGCTGGAGTGTTAGTGCTAGTAAAGCAGAATACTTTTTGTACCTTCTGAACATCAAGGTTTACTATTCTGTATATAACTGCGAACTGATGTCCTCTGTCTGCTTTATCTGTAGAGCTGAATAAAGGCCTTTACTTTGGCTACCCGTGCCGACGTGAAAGCTGTGCTTTAGTAAACATCCCAGCTCCATGTGTCAACAAGATGATTGCACACATTGAAGATGTGGAGTCTAAAATACAGGAGCATCTGAAACGGGTAAGTCACATCTAACATGCTGAAATTTTTGTATAGGGTCTATTGGTTTCCCTGGTGGCTCAGTGGTAAAGAATCCACCTACCAAGCAATTAACGCCTATTCAATCCCTGGGTCAGGAAGATCCCCTGGAGAAGGAAATGGCTACCCACTGTAGTATTTGCCTGGGAAATCCCCTGGGCAGAGGAGCCTGGCAGGCTACGGTCCATGAGGTCATGAATGAGTCAGACGTGACTGAGTGACTAAAGAACAACAACATAGGGCCTATCAGAGTCTGTTACTTAAAGAACCCTGGGAGTTATTTATTTATTTATTTTTAATGATTCTTAGACTTCTTTATAGAATCTTTGCTCAATTGCACAATTTACTAATCTGGACTTGTTTTTGATAGTGTCACTTCAGAAGGGTGAAATGACCTTATTAAATATATTTTTTTTTCTCCTGCATGTTTGTTCTTTATCCAGCGGCAAGCATGCTAAGTAGTAATTTCCATAAGCCAACTTGACTAGTAAATTAAATAGTATTTACATCCTTTTCAGGGACACTAAACTGATAAGATGTTTAGATAAATAAATTGGTGTATAAAAGGACAGAATGCCCTTTCTAATGAGTTATTTAGTTCTAAAGAAATACTTAACAGGTCTGTTAAAAGAGAATACAATGATTCTTTGTTTTTTTAATGTTAAAATGTACCTTTATTATTCTGAAGAGGGTTTAATTTTGAAGTTACTATAACTATCTGTTATTTTCAAAGAATAATTTAGGAATGATTAAAAACCTTCTCATACCTTTTATTCATATTGCATTTCTAAGTGATTAATTGGAAAAGACCCTGATGCTGGGAGGGATTGGGGGCAGGAGGAGAAGGGGATGACAGAGAATGAGATGGCTGGATGGCATCACTGACTCAGTGGACATGAGTTTGGCTAAACTCTGGGAGTTGGTATGGACAGGGAGGCCTGGTGTGCTGCGATTCATGGGGTCGCAGAGAGTCGGACACAACTGAGTGACTGAACTGAAGTAATTAATACACAACTACACTGCCCAGATAGGAACAAAAGTTTGCCAGAAATATGTGCTATTTCTTTTCCTTGATCACTGTTACTGTTTCTGGCTCTGAGAGAGTTCCAGTGGGCCCCCGTCTTGCTTGATCTAAGGTGCTGTTTCCTTTCAGAGGAGTTAGAGTGCAGAATTTAAGATCACGGCCCTAAGAGCCGCAACTTCTGTGAAGTTAGATGAGAATGGTGATAATGATACTGTGTTGGATAACGTATGACATGCACTCAATATATATTGACTATGTATTGTTATTTCTGTAACATTATTTATATCATTCTATGTTAGTATTTATATCTGTTGCTGCTTTGTTCCCCCAAATTAGAACACTCCTTCAGAAAATGCTTTGCAGGTCATCTGTCTGATGGTGGCCTGGGCCTTGAAGAGTATAAGTAGATAGAAGAGAATTAACATTAATTAATATGATATGCTGGGACTTCCCAGGTGGCTCAGTGGTAAAAGAATCCATTTGCCAATGCAGGAGACGTAAGAGACTTGAGTTCAATCCCTGGGTCGGGAAGGTCACCTGGAGGAGAGATTGGTAACCCACTCCAGTATTCTTACCTGGAAAATCCGTGGACAGAAGAGTCTGATGGGCCACAGTCCGTGGGGTTGCAGAGAGTTGGAAACAGCTGAGCACAGACAGAATACGATATGCTCTACACTTCACAAGTGTTTTAATTAACAATTATGTATGTTGCTAACATGATGAAAATAGATTGATAGGTGTATATGAATAGTCAAAGGCCCCAACCTTTGGCCTCACACTGATAACTCCTGTTGATCAACAGTGGCATTAGATTAGAAGTACTATGCAACATAAATGTAATGTGCTTGGATCATCCCCAAACCATCCCCCAAGCCTGGTTCGTGGAAAAATTGTCTTCCGTGGAACCTGTCCCTGGTGCCAAAAAGGCTGGGGCTACTGCTATAATATAACTGAGAACTATTGTTGAATGGTTACTGTTCTAACTGATAGATGGAGAAATAATAATTTTAAATAGTTTAGAGTCTTATTTATGGTCATGAAACAGAGTTGGGATTCGATCACACTCCCCCTGTTGCCAAAGCCCATGTTCATTACCCATTCCTGCTCGGGATTCTGAGCAGTTAGCTAACTGTTAAAAACAATGGTTAATGGGCTAGCTAAAACAGTGACTTTGTGCATGTATGTTCAGTTGCTTCAGTTGTGTCCGACTCTGTGACCCTATGACCTGTAGCCCCCCAGGCTCCTCTGTACATGGGATTCTCCAGGCAAGAATACTAGAGTGGGCTGTCATGCCCTCTTCCAGGGGATCTTCCTGACCCAGGGATCGAACCTAGGTCTCCTTCAGGCAGATTCTTTGCTGCTGAGCCACCAGGGAAGCCCAAAAAATGACCTCAGGTAAAGTAACTCACAAAATAAGCTAAGTATTTTACAGCTTATCTTAAGGAAAATTGAAAAAAGCAGCCTTTTTCTGTAGATATATTATGTAAATAAGCCAGCTGCCATAAGTTTCTCTATCCATTCATAGATGTTTAAATGTAATTCTGAATCTTGAAAAGAAAATTCCTCAAAGTAGAGTTACTGTGAACATTTTACCTACATTTACTTTTTATAAGAGTGAGAAAACATTGGAAAATGATGGAAATAATCACCTGGATATCTTCCCATACGAATAAGAGGTTTTGATTTGCTTTTCTTCTACCTTATACGCCCACACTGCCTAGACTAGAGATGATTTTATTTAATTTGAAATTATCTCTACTCAGTTGAAAGTTTCTTTTTCATTTAATCAATACAAGTCATTAAGATATTATCATGACTTAAAAGAATGACTCAGAGAGAAACTATTTAGAAATCAGTTTTTAAATATAAAAAAATTCATTGTATACAAGTAATAACTTTATCATTAATGGCAATAATAATATAGCTAATATTTATTGTTTACTGTACATCACAGGCTGTATTAAACACTTAATATACATAATTTTTGAATCCTTATGGAAACCTTGTGAGGTAGAAACTGCCAATATCCCCAATTATGGATGAGGAAAATGATTCCAAAAATTGATTTCTCCTTTCTCCCAGAGCCAGTATCCAGACCAGGTGTGTCTCAGACCTAGGAACATCCTATTCACTACTATACTAAATAATCTCTCTGCTTAAGAGTATATCAACTGTGAGGACCCAATAACGTGAATGTTAAAAGGCTTATAATTGGAAAACCTTGCTTTACTTATACCATTTTGTAACTGTTTTTAATTCTGAAATCCTTGTATTTGATCATCTCATCCCCTTGATCAAATACTTTGAGTTCTTTCATTCTGTTAATTCTGTTTCATTTGCAACTTCAAACCTCAGATCACTGTTTCCCATTCTATCATAGCAATATTTTTACTTGCTTGCCTAATCAGTTCATCTCTTAAAACACTCACCAATTGATATATTTAGTCCTTTACTTCTGTATTCTGCCTTCCTTTTAGTCTGACAAAACGCCAAGCCTGATGAGCTCTTGTTAACCGTCCGCCATCTTCACTTCTACATCCAAGCTTCTGAATAGTGGTGGAGAACATTACGTTAATAACCCATATTTGAGATATTATGCATTCATGGTCTCCAGCCTCAGTGAGACCTTTAATAGTGCTCTGAAATCAATCTCTTTGTCAACCTGAACTTTCTCTAGTATTCTTTGGTGGCTTCTCCTGTCCTCTCTTTTGTGTAGGTTTCCAAATCCTCCTCCTCACTACTCTTTTATCTCTTACTCCTCAAAGAGAATAGGAGACAAAATAGCAAGTGCCTCAAGCCCCTTTTTCTCACCCATGAACATTCTTGAACTCCACAAACATAATCTCTTTGTCCTTCTGTGGAGTATTTCCCCCTTCACCACAATGGCTCCCCCTTTTACCTGCATTCCATCTTCTGTCTTTGTAAGGATCTTGTTCCATCAGGCATTTTTCTCACCATCCTACCTTCCAAACCCCCTTTCTTTCTTAACTTCCTCCTATCAACATTTAAAATATTGATTTTTCTTGTTTTCAGAAAAAATTTTTTTATTCCATACATACTCTTAAATATATCCATCCTCTTTTCAGTTTCTCTTCTCATTACACTTAACATCTGAAAAGAGTTGCCTAAATTTAGTATCTCTGATTCCTCACCTCCCAAATACTCATTCATTCATTGCAGTCTGTATTTGGCCCCCATTATTCTAATGAAAATTTCTTCAGAAAAGTAACCTGTTTTTTTCTGTTATCTGTTGCTTCATGCATGTGTGTACACACACACACATACCAAAACTTTGTGGCTAGGACAAGACATTTATGGTTTTAGCAGTTATACTTAAATCTTTGAGACATTTTACATCTAGGACACATGTATGTACTTGAAGCCAAAGATAAGATAATGGTGGATTAAAAATGGCTACCCTCCTCCTTTCCATGTCCTTACCTTAACAGACAGTCTATTCTCTCAACCTTTAAACATAGATTTGGACTTGTGACTTGTTTCAAACAACAAATGTATCAGAAGAAGTGTCATACAGCTTCTAAGAAAAGTCTCAAGAGGCCTTGAAGCTTCTGCCTTCGCTCTTCTGCTGCCATAAGTTCACCAGGTAAAGAAGCATAATCTAGCCTTCTTGAAGATGAATGACCAAGTAGCGGGACAGGCCCAACCTACAGCAGTCACAAACCATCACTTGTGAGTGAGGTTGTCTTGAACTACCTATCCTAGTCAAGGTGCCAGGTGACTGCATTAGTTTGAGGTCATATTAGTGACCAAAAAATCACATAGCTGAACCAATAATTCATTGGTGACTCACAAAATTATGAGCAAATAAAATGGGGATTATTTTTAGCCACTGAGTTTAAGAATGACTATTATGCAGCAGTAACTCTGCATTGGTGAATATGACCCTGAAGTATACAGGCATATCTGCATTATATGCCACAAATTATAGTGAGTAAAATGGAAAATTTGATTCTGTGTAGTGTTGAAAATGAAACTTGCTCCTTCTAATTACATGCTTCATAATATACTTTTATATTTGGTAGGTAGTTCCGTCCTTTTTTTTTTTTCATTTTTAAATTTCTTTGACTATTCTGTTTTAAAATTTATTTGGCTGCACTGGGTCTTAGTTGCAGCATGTGGGATCTTTGTGGGATCATTTGTTGAGGTGCATGGACTCTCTAGTTGTGGCAACTGGGCTCCGATAATTGTGGCACGCAGGCTCTCTAATCATGGCATGCAGGCTTAGTTTTGTGGCATGCAGGCTTTGGCGCTTGGCATCCTGTGGGATCTTAGTACCCAATCAGGAGTTGAACCTGTGTCCCCTGTATTTTAAAGCAGATTTTTAACCACTGGACAGCCAGGAAAGTCCCTAAACTCTCACATGCATGGATAATGAAATGATTACTTATTTTAGTCTGTTTTGTATTTAAATAATGGCACTCATGTGTGCATGCGTGCTAAGTTGCTTCAGTTGTGTCCAACTCTTTGCAACCCTGTGGACCATAGCCTGCCAGGCTCCTCTGTCCATTGGATTCTCCAGGAAAGAATACTGGAGTGGGTTGCCATTTCCTCCTGCAGGGGATCTTCCCAACCCAGGGATCGAACCTGCATCTCCTGTGACTCCTACGTTGACAGGCAGTTTTTTATCGCTAGCGCAAATGGGAAGTCCAAAGAAACTCATACCAAATTTAGTTTTTCTCTTTTATAATATTGTAGAGAAAAGATATATATGCCTTCAATTTATTATTATATTCACTTATATTCATTCCAGTATTTCTGTTATATCTGAATAAATTGTTATTTTTCATGCTATAAACTTTTTTCAAATATTTAGATACTCTTTTTTGTCCTTGTATTTATAAGTGATAAACCAACCAGTAAACTGATTACTGGTTGCTGGCATAAGTTTTTGTTGTTTTTTGTTGCTGTTATTATTTGTTTGCTTTTTAGTAACTGTCAGAGTCTGCTTACATCAAAGGCTTTTGTCCAGTATATAAAAATTTCTTCTCAGGCTCTTTGTGAATAGGAAGTAATATGCTTAAGCAAGAAAGTTGTGGGCCTTTCCATTTGCCTTAATAAGCTTACTTTTGAGTTTATAGCCCCTTATAATCTTTTCAGTCATTCGTACATCTGCTTTTGTTTTTCCGCATGGACTTGTTTGCATCTATGTGAGATTCTGCTGGTTGTGGAAGCTCTATTTTGCTTCTTTCTAGAGCAGTAACTTACATTCTTAGATATTCTCTCCAACTTGGGCATATCTCCAATGTGGTCAGAGAATTTTTCTCATGGCAATGTCGAGAGGGTAACTTTTTGGCTGTGTATTCTGGATTCTTTGGATGGAAAGCAGCAGACTGGAGTGATCTGTCTCATCACAGGCAGCCCCTCCATTATTTACTTTGATCCAGTTCAGTTCAGTTCAGTCGCTCAGTTGTGTTTGACTCTTTGCAAGCCCATGGCCTATAGCATGCCAGGCTTCCCTGTCTATCACCAACTCCCAGAGTTTACCCAAATTCATGTTTATTGAGTCAGTGATACAGTCCAACCATCTCATCCTCTGTCATCCCCTTCTCCTCCTGCCCTCAATCTTTCCCAGCATCAAGATCTTTTCTAATGAGTCAGTTCTTCTCATCAGGTGGCCAGAGTATTAGAGTTTCAGCTTCAGCATCAGTCCTTCCAATGAATATTCAGGACTGATTTCATATAGCGCTGACTGGTTTGATCTCCTTGAAGTCCAAGGGATTCTTAAGAGTCTCCAACACCACAGTTCAAAAGCATCAATTCTGTGGCGCTCAGCTTTGTTTACAGTCTAACTCTCACACCCATCCACGACCACTGGAAAAACCATAGCTTTGACTAGACAGACCTTTCTTGGCAAAGTAATGTCTCTGCTTTCGAATATGCTGTCTAGGTTGCTCATTGCTTTTCTTCCAAGGAGCAAGTGTCTTTTGCTTTCATGGCTGCAGTCACCACCTGCAGTGATTTTTGGGGTCCAAAAGAAATAAAGTCTGCCACTGTTTCTACTGTTTCCCCATCTATTTCCCATGAAGTGATGGGACCAGATGCCATGATCTTAGTTTTCTGAATGTTCAGCTTTAAGCCAGCTTTTTCACTCTCCGCTTTCACTTTCAAGAGGCTCTTTAGTGCTTCTTTGCTTTTTGCTGTAAGGGTGGTGTCATCTGCATATCTGAGATTATTGATATTTCTCCTGGCAAATTGATTCCAGTTTGTGCTTCTTCCAGCCCAGCATTTCTCATGTTGTACTCTGCATAGAAGTTAAATAAGCAGGGTGACAACATACAGCCTTGACGTACTCCTTTTCCTATTTGGAACCAGTCTGTCGTTCCATGTCCAGTTCTAACTGTTGATTCCTGACCTGCATACAGATTTCTCAAGAGGCAGGTCAGGCATCTCTTTCAGAATTTTCCAGAGTTTGTTGTGGTCCACACAATCAAAGGCTTTGGCATAGTCAATAAAGCAGAAGTAGATAATTTTCTGGAACTCTCTTTTTTTTTTCTATGATCCAACTGATGTTGGCAATTTGATTTCTGCTTCCTCTGCCTTTTCTAAATCCAGTCATGTCTGACTCTTTGCTACCTCATGGACTGTAGCCTACCAGGCTCCTCTGTCCATGGAATTCTGCAGGAAAGAATACCGGAGTGGATTGCTATTTCCTTCTCCAAGGAATCTTCTCAACCCAGGGATCAAACCCAGGTTTCCCGCATTGCAGACAGACACTTTACTGTATGAGCCACCAGGGAAGCATTTACTTTGGTTATCAGCAGCTTATTCTTACATACTGGGAATTTTTCATGAGTTCCACACAGAAACTTTTCACCTTCCCTGAAATGGTCTCCACTTGTTGTTTCTTTTTTTTTTTAAATGTATTTATTTCTTTTTAATTGCCATATAATATTGTATTGATTTCTGCCATACATTAACATGAATCAGCCATAGGTATACATATGTCCCTTCTCTCTTGAACCTCCCTTGCATCTCCCACGCTATCCCACCCCTCTCTGTTGTCACAGAGCACTGGGTTTGAGCCCCTTGCTACATAGAGCAAAGTCCCACTGACTATCTGTTTTATATATGGCAGTGTATATGTTTCAGTGTTACTCTTCCAATTCATCACTTCCTCTCCTTCCCCACTGTGTAGTCTGTTCTTTATGGCAGCATCTCCATTCAGTTCAGTTCAGTTCAGCTCAGTCGCTCAGTCATGTCCGACTTTTTGCGACCCCAAGAATCGCAGCATGCCAGGCCTCCCTGTCCATCACCAACTCCCGGAGTTCACTCAGACTCAGGTCCATCGAGTCGGTGATGCCATCTAGCCATCTCATCCTCTGTTGTCCCCTTCTCCTCCTGCCCCCAATCCCCCCCAGCATCAGAGTCTTTTCCAAAGAGTCAACTCTTCGCATGAGGTGGCCAAAGTACTGGAGTTTCAGCTTTAGCATCATTCCTTCCAAAGAAATCCCAGGGCTGATCTCCTTCAGAATGGACTGGTTGGATCTCCTTGCAATCCAAGGGACTCTTAACAGTCTTCTCCAACACCACAGTTCAAAAGCATCAATTCTTCGGCGCTCAGCCTTCTTCACAGTCCAACTCTCACATCCATACATGACTACTGGAAAAACCATAGCCTTGACTAGACGCACCTTTGTTGGCAAAGTAATGTCTCTGCTTTTGAATATGCTATCCAGGTTGCTCATAACTTTTCTTCCAAGGAGTAAGCGTCTTTTAATTTCATGGCTGCAGTCACCATCTGCAGTGATTTTGGAGCCCCCCAAAATAAAGTCTGACCCTGTTTCCACTGTTTCCCCATCTATTTCCCATGAAATGATGGGACCAGATGCCATGATCTTCATTTTCTGAATGTTGAGCTTTAAGCCACCTTTTTCACTCTCCTCTGTTACTTTCATCAAGAGGCTTTTTAGTTCCTCTTCACTTTCTGCCATAAGGGTGGTGTCGTCTGCATATCTGAGGTTATTGATATTTCTCCCAGCAATCTTGATTATAGCTTGTGTTTCTTCCAGTCCAGCGTTTCTCATGATGTACTCTGCATAGAAGTTAAATAAGCAGGGTGACAATATACAGCCTTGACGTACTCCTTTTCCTATTTGGAACCAGTCTGTTGTTCTATGTCCAGTTCTAACTGTCGCTTCCTGACCTGCATACAGGTTTCTCAAGAGGTAGGTCAGGTAGTCTGGTATTCCCATCTGTTTCAGAATTTTCCACAGTTTATTGTGATCCACAGAGTCAAAGGCTTTGGCATAGTCAATAAAGCAGAAATAGATGTTTTTTCTGGAACTCTCTTGCTTTTTCCATGATCCAATGGATGTTGGCAATTTCATCTCTGGTTCCTCTGCCTTTTCTAAAACCAGCTGAACATCTGCCCTGCAAATAGGTTCATTGGTACCATCTTTCTAGATTGCACATATATGCATTCATATGTGATATTTATTGTTCTCTTTCTGACTTAGTTCACTCTGTATATTAGGCTCTAGGTTCATCTACCTTATTAGAACTAACTGAAATGTGTCCCTTTTTATGGCTGAATAATATTCTGTTGTGTATTTGTACCGCAACTTCTTTATCCATTCATCTGTTGATGGATATCTAGGTTGCTTCCATGTCCTTGCTTCCACTTGTCTCTTCTGAGTTATACTTTTCTTTGCTCCGTTTTTACCATCAGTCTCATCTGATTACTCTGTTTCGGGAATTCTCAAATATATTGTCCAGTGATCTTACTATTGTGCCTATATATTTTTCTCCAAAATTTTGGTGTGATATGGGAATTGAGAAGTGATCATGTATGTCTGATTTAAAATGTTGAATTGGATATTATCCATGAAATCCATAACATTCTGGCTATATATTCCGTGTTTTTGTTAATTTGTGCCTTTTATAGCCCAAGGTAGTGTTAGAATACATCTGTACAACATAACTCCTACCAAGGATTTTATAGTCCAGAAGTGGGATAATTCTATAAAAAACTAAATATTGGTAAACTTAACATGTAATTATGTGTTTTCCACTTTATGGTAGTATATTGAAATTTAATGGCTAGTATGTACTTCTGATTGTGTGGAAAGTCTGTTAGGAGTAAATGGCATTTGAACTGACTGTTAGGGCAAAGGTAAAGTTTAGAAACAGGTGAAGGGTGAGAACAATTAGGTGAGAGTGATAATAAAAGAATAAGGCTAGCTAAGATAAAGGTATACTTGTGGAAACAACAGAGTATAATTTGACAGAAACAAACAGGAGGATGTAGAGTGTTTACAATTTTGTTAGTGAGTTAAGGTGTTAGTTAAATCTATTATTGATTTGAGACCTTAAAGATTTGATTTTCATCTTTTATTTTGACAGTTTGAAACTTCTTTGGAAGAATGGTAAGAACATTTCATGCTTCTTTTACATTTTTATGTTCAAATTTTGATGATTAATCTGCTGTAAATAAGTTTATTTCAAAAGAAAAAAGATATTGAGAGCAGAATTTTATATTATATATTAATATTTATTTTTTAAAATGTAAGAATCAGGATGTCACTGGAAATAACAGAATAGGAATCTCCAGGGCTCTGTCCTACCATAAAAGCATCTATAAATTTTGGCAAAAATTGGTCAGAATCAGCTTATGCAGAAATCTGAAATCTAGTCCAAAACTTGCAACAATAAGGGAAAAAAAATTAATGCAGAAAGAGTGGCTGACTTGCCTGAAGGAAGGGCTGTGGCATTTGAAATGTCCCACTTGCCATCCTCCCACCCTCAGATCAGTGGTGGTCATGAAGCAAATAGCCTGAACTTGTGCAGATTGCTAGTGCCAGAGGGAACAATACAGACCTTATTCTCAAAGAATTATAATTCACTGTTTTGATAAGTCTGATGACTCCCTAAAGGGACTAACACAAAGATTGACTTTGTTTTTCCTGATTTAGAGAAATTACAGAGCTGGAACCACCTCCAGGCAGTGTTTGCTGAAAGTATTTAAGGTCATATACTTGTCACCAGTGTCTAAGATTGTGGATAATTTGGGACAGACACTGAAAAGACCAGAATGCCTGGGAATGAAGAGTTTGGGGAAAGAGATATTATAAATGGGGGAATAGGATTTTTCAAAGTTCTCATATATATTGGATAATTTTAAAATGCAGAGATATGAACAGTGTTGTACACATGCTCAGGAAAGACCAAGAAGACTTAATCTTTTATCTCTGGCTAGCCTTAGGATCCACACAGGCAAGAGTTGAAGGTAGAGGCAGAGTTATAAACATTCGGAATAAGGATGAAAGAAGTACTCCAAGCAGGCGTATAGTTTTCCTTTTTTCTTTTCTGACCTCAAGTATTTAAGGTAACTTGGACAAAACTCAATTTCACCAATAAGCTAAGAAACACTTTGGTGACCCCAAGTGAAAACAGAATCTGATATTAATATTACAGTAAGTGTTTGGAAGAATCACTGAACAAACAGAAGCAACCCACAACAAACATCAAAAGTAAGCACGATAGAGGGGTGGTAATCTTATTTTCATGTCACATTAGAGTACTCAAAATTTCCAGGGTTTTACAAAAATTATGAGGCAGGAGAAGAATAAAAGAAAATTTACTTCCATTATTAAGGGGAAAAACAAATGAAGAAAATACTCTGAGGAAGCATGACATTATGCTTATTGGATGAAGACTTTAAATCAACTGTCCCAAATATCCTCAAAGAGATAAAACTGTGGGCAAAAATACAACAAAAGCAGGAGATTAATGTCTCAACAAGTATAGAATATCAATGAAAAAAAAAGAAATTATAAGGAAGATCCAAATAGACATTTTAGAGCTAAAAGGTACAATAACTGAAATGAAAAACTAGAGATGTTCATCAGCTGAGGAGGAAACCTAGAAAGTTCATATATATATATATATATATACACACATATATATATACATGTATATATATATATATATATAAATTAGACAGCATGCTATAAAAAAACAGAGAGACAATTTGTAATCTCTGGAGGTAATTAAAAGTACTTTGAGATGAATCAAAATCAAAACACTGTGTATCACAACTGAAGAGATGAAGTAAAAGCAGTGCCCAGAGGAAAATTCATAGCCATAAATGATTATACTGAAAGAAATACACCTAATCCAGTAACCTAACTGTATAATCCAAGATCAAGAACAAAACAAGGATAGCCATCTTGCCACTTTTATTGAACACTGGAAACCTCATACAGTGCTACTGGGAATGAAGAATTGGACCAACCTCTGTGAAAATGTTTGCTGTTTCCTCAAAAAGCTAAACCTAGAATTAACATATGACCCAGCAATTCCACTCTGATATATGTACCCAAAAGATGTCAAAACCAGTGTTCACACAAAAACTTTTGTATAAATGTTTGTTATCATCAGTATTCACAATAGCCAAAAGGTGGAAATAACCTCAAATCCTTCAATGGACTCATAGATTAATAAACAATGGTATATCTGTACAATGGAATATTATTCAATTATAAAAAGTAATGAAGTTCTGATACATGCTACAACATGTGTAAATGAAATATTCTGCTTTGGTGTTAGTTATTTTCTTGTGACTTTTATCAGAGGAAGTGTACTTCTTTTTTTTTTTTTTTTTGCGTTTATTTTTTTTTATTATTTATTTTATTTTATTTATTTATTTATTTATTTATTTATTTAATTTTAAAATCTTTAATTCTTACATGTGTTCCCAAACATGAACCCCCCTCCCACCTCCCTCCCCATAGCATCTCTGTGGGTCATCCCCATGCACCAGCCCCAAGCATGCTGTATCCTGCGTCAGACATAGACTAGCGATTCAATTCTTACATGATAGTATACATGATAGAATGCCATTCTCCCATATCATCCCACCCTCTCCCTCTCCCTCTGAGTCCAAAAGTCCGTTATACACAGCTGCGTCTCCTTTCCTGTCTTGCATACAGGGTCGTCATTGCCATCTTTCTAAATTCCATATATATGTGTTAGTATACTGTATTGGTGTTTTTCTTTCTGGCTTACTTCACTCTGTATAATCAGCTCCAGTTTCATCCATCTCATCAGAACTGATTCAAATGAATTCTTTTTAACGGCTGAGTAATACTCCATTGTGTATATGTACCACAGCTTTCTTATCCATTCATCTGCTGATGGACATCTAGGTTGCTTCCATGTCCTGGCTATTATAAACAGTGCTGCGATGAACATTGGGGTACATGTGTCTCTTTCAATTCTGGTTTCCTCGGTGTGTATGCCCAGCAGTGGGATTGCTGGGTCATAAGGGAGTTCTATTTGCAATTTTTTAAGGAATCTCCACACTGTTCTCCATAGTGGCTGTACTAGTTTGCATTCCCACCAACAGTGTAGGAGGGTTCCCTTTTCTCCACACCCTCTCCAGCATTTATTGCTTGCAGATTTTTGGATCGCAGCCATTCTGACTGGTGTGAAGTGGTACCTCATTGTGGTTTTGATTTGCATTTCTTAATTTCAAGATTTGTATGGAAATACAAAAAACCTCGAATAGCCAAAGCCATCTTGAGAAAGAAGAATGGAACTGGAGGAATCAACTTGCCTGACTTCAGGCTCTACTACAAAGCCACAGTCATCAAAACAGTATGGTATTGGCACAAAGACAGACATATAGATCAATGGAACAAAATAGAAAGCCCAGAGATAAATCCACACACATATGGACACCTTATCTTTGACAAAGGAGGCAAGAATATACAATGGAGTAAAGACAATCTCTTTAACAAGTGGTGCTGGGAAAACTGGTCAACCACTTGTAAAAGAATGAAACTAGATCACTTTCTAACACCGCACACAAAAATAAACTCAAAATGGATTAAAGATCTAAATGTAAGACCAGAAACTATAAAACTCCTAGAGGAGAACATAGGCAAAACACTCTCAGACATAAATCACAGCAGGATCCTCTATGATCCACCTCCCAGAATTCTGGAAATAAAAGCAAAAATAAACAAATGGGATCTAATTAAAATTAAAAGCTTCTGCACAACAAAGGAAAATATCAGCAAGGTGAAAAGACAGCCTTCTGAATAGGAGAAAATAATAGCAAATGAAGCAACTGACAAACAACTAATCTCAAAAATATACAAGCAACTTATGCAGCTCAATTCCAGAAAAATAAACGACCCAATCAAAAAATGGGCCAAAGAACTAAATAGACATTTCTCCAAAGAAGACATACGGATGGCTAACAAACACATGAAAAGATGCTCAACATCACTCATTATCAGTGTACTTCTTTTTATATACACTGGAAAGGGCTACACTGGTGACTCAGTGGTGAAGAATGCACCTGCCAGTGCAGGAGACATGGGTTCAATCCCTGATCCGGGAAGATCCCACATGCCCTGGAGCAACCAAAGCCTATGTGCCGCAGCTACTGATCTTGTGCTCTAGAGCTGGGAAATGCAACTACTGAGCCCACGTGCAGCAATGAAGATGCAGCACAGTCAAAAATAGAGTAGATATAAAACAAATACAATTTAAACTAGTCTAGTATTCACGAATTGGACCAGATAAATACTGACAATGAGAAATGCTTCATTATTCAATATATGGAACTTTCACTAGCGAAGTTCTTCAGAAAAGAACATTTGGATATTTTTCTAAAATATTATTAACTTCAAATATTAAATCATATTTTTTCTCCTTACATTTTGTATTGTCTTCCCAGAAACTGCTAAACTGTAATTGGAGAAATAACTTTCAAATTATTTTCAGTAAGTTCTCTTTTTCTTTTTCCTGATAGCAGCTTTCTCAGAAGAAACTAATATCATTAAAAAAATATATTGCTTTACTATCTCTCAAAAAATTTAAAGTTTTTTTTTTTTTAATTGGTTTTGCCACACATTGACATGAATCCACCACGGGTGTACATGCGATCCCAAACATGAACCCCCCTCCCACCTCCCTCCCCACAACATCCCTCTGGGTCATCCCTGTGCACCAGCCCCAAGCATGCTGTAGCCTGCATCGGACATAGACTGGTGATTCGATTCTTACATGATAGTATACATGTTTCAATGCCATTCTCCCAAATCATCCCACCCTCTCCCTCTCCCTCTGAGTCCAAAAGTCCGCTATAACAAATTTTATTTTTTTTTTTTATTTTTATTTTTCTAGGTACCAGACTAAATTATTTATTTATTTATTTATTATTTTTTTTAAATTTTTTTTAATTTTTTTTAATTTTAAAATCTTTAATTCTTACATGTGTTCCCAAACATGAACCCCCCTCCCACCTCCCTCCCCATAACATCTCTGTGGGTCATCCCCATGCACCAGCCCCAAGCATGCTGTATCCTGTGTCAGACATAGACTAGCGATTCAATTCTTACATGATAGTATACATGATAGAATGCCATTCTCCCATATCATCCCACCCTCTCCCTCTCCCTCTGAGTCCAAAAGTCCGTTATAGACAGCTGTGTCTTTTTTCCTGTCTTGCATACAGGGTCGTCATTGCCATCTTTCTAAATTCCATATATATGTGTTAGTATACTGTATTGGTGTTTTTCTTTCTGGCTTACTTCACTCTGTATAATCGGCTCCAGTTTCGTCCATCTCATCAGAACTGATTCAAATGAATTCTTTTTAACGGCTGAGTAATACTCCATTGTGTATATGTACCACAGATTTCTTATCCATTCATCTGCTGATGGACATCTAGGTTGTTTCCATGTCCTGGCTATTATAGTCAGTGCTGCTAATTTACCATGAAATATAAATGTCATTACCAATTAGAATTTTGCTATTTTAATTTCTTAAATAGTACCATTAACATGTATAGTAAGCGTCACTATAGACATTTTAAATTCAGTGTAAAAACATCACCTAAAATTTGTTTGACTAACGGTAAGTATAGTCCTTCTTTATTAACTGGTTGCTTCTTTTCCATTATAAAGGAATAGAACTTCTTTCACAGAAGACCTGAAAAAAGATCTGAGTGTTGCTACACTAGTGCAAGAGCCCAAACCAGAAGAACTGAGAGGTAAAATTGTGCCTCACACTACATAAGCAGAATTACATTTAAAAGCTCATTAGCTTTTCATTTATGTATTTCTGATATTCACAAGAATCATGTATGAGTTTTATAATTCTTATGAGTGTCCAGCAGAAGTAAGAGCCTTCTAAACTGTTTGATTAAATACTTATTCAACAAACATTTATTAATTACTGTAACATATATATATACTGCTCTAGGTCCTTCCCTCTCTACCTCTCAGAAAGCTAATGGTAATCCGGTACTGTCCATTAAGACTCTCTGTGATAATAGAAATATGTTTTGTCTCATTGTCCAGTAGGGTAACTGCTAGCCACATGTAGCTACGAGCACTTAAAATATGGTGACACTGAGGAATTTTAAATGTTAAGTTTAACTTTAACTTGCATTTAAATGTAAATTAATCACATGTGGTTCATGGCTACTGTATTGGACATTACAGCTCATATATATATATATGATATATACATATATGATTCAATTCAGTTCAGTTACTCAGTTATGTCCAGCTCTTTGTGACCCCATGAACCACAACACACCAGGCCTCCCTGTCCATCACGAACTCCTGGAGTCCACCCAAACCCATGTCCATTGAGTCGGTGATGCCATCCAACCATCTCATCCTCTGTCATCCCCTTCTCCTCCTACCCTCAATCCTTCCCAGCATCAGGGTCTTTTCAAATGAGTCAGCTCTTCCCATCAGGTGGCTAAAGTATTGGAGTTTTAGCTTCAACAATGAACACCCAGGACTGATCTCCTTTAGAATGGACTGGTTGGATCTCCTTGCAGTCCAAGGGACTCTCAAGAGTCTTCTCCCACCACAGCTCAAAAGCATCAATTCTTCAGTGCTCAGCTTTCTTTATAGTCCAACTCTCATATTCATACATGACCACTGGAAAAACCATAGCCTTGAAGACTAACCTTCTAGTCACAATTTCCAAATATAAATGTATAAAAATTTTATACTGGTATAAAAATTTGTATTAAAATTATTTCAACATATTTGAATTTATCTTTGGCATTATTTTAAACACTTCCTCCTACTTTTGCAACAAAACTTTGTTAAATGCCTTCCTTTCGTGAAGGATAACTAATAAACTCAGGACTCTGTAAAAGCATGAATATTTTGTATTTTTCTTCTATAATGAAAGTGAAAATCTGATTCAATTATTTCTTAATTTTTCCGGGACAAATTCTAGGAGAAAATATCAATGTATTAATGGTCACAATAACAAACTAATTCCAATTATGTTTATTATAAACATGTATATTTGACTCTAAAACACAAGACAGTATCAGGATGAGGAAGATTTATTGTAATTAAGTTGTTTCTACCAATAAAAATGGTGCTTTCCAGGTGGCTCAATAGGTAATGAATCCACCTTCAAGGCAGGGATATGCAGGAGATGTGGGTTTGATCCCTGGGTCAGGAAGATCCGCTGGAGGGGTGCATGGCCACCCTCTCCAGTGTTCTTGCCTGGAGAAACCTATGGACAGAGGAGCGTGAGTCTTTCCATAGGGCTGCAAAAAGTCGGACATGGCTGAAACCCCTGAGCACACCCACACCCTAATAAAAATGCAGGTGGATGCTCACTTATTCAATATGAAACAGTAAAACTAATTGAGATAGTATTCTGGAAAAAAATCCAGAGAGGTGTTAAACAGAATTGGCGACACCTTAAGTTGATACACATAGCATTTGTTTTAGACTGCTATTGTAGAAACAGTATAAAAGACATCTTGCACAAATGTAATGGACACCTTTGGTAAAAACACATATATATCCAATCAGGAATGCTTTAATTTTAAGTGGCATAACTCCATCATATCTTTCCAACTGAAGCCCTGTTATAGAAATTGAATGAATGTTAAGCTGATTGGAGAACAGTGTTTAATGTGTATGTTGTAATAAAAAGCAGACCGTTTATAGAAGATAAAGTGTTTAAGATATTGTGGAATTTGAAAAATAAAGACAATAGACCAAATAAATAGAGCCCAAATAAAAGACCAGGCTGGAAAAAGTTAATTTTGTGCATTACAATAGAAAAACCTGTTTCTCAGGAATTCTTTTTAGGCATACTGAATTTCTTTAACAAGCCCACTAGGTTAAAAATAAAAACTGTGTGAGTGGTGAGTTTGTACTAATAACCATTATGCAATACTACTTTCCAGCAAAAAAAACATAATGTCTTTACTGTCCAAAAGAAAGAGAAAGCAAAATAAAAGAAAATTTATTGTTAGTTGCTTTTCTTCTTGATCCAGTTTCACAGTTTTTCCTCCAGCCTTAGCTCTTTAGATGCTTTGCCTTGTTTGACACTCTGTGTTTGTTTATATCATTTTGTCATGTCACATTTTGGCAAAAGCCACTGTTTACAAGTATAAATCTTACCAGAATATGAGTCATATCCATCTTTCTTACTGACCAACCTCCAGGGAGAGAGCATATTGTCTAGAATGTAACAGGCTCTCTACCCATTTCTTGCATAAATAGATGAATGAATACCCATGTTAATCATTTTGTTAACATTAAACCTTATCATTCCAGAGCTGTGAAGCAGGAGTCCCAAATGTTTCTCATAAAGGAGTTAATTTGTATTATAACTGAATAAATAGAATTTGTAAACGATGATGAATTTCTGGCAAGGCTAACTAGGGATGTTATTATCTGATAAGATAAAGAATATAAAGTGTCTTATTCCTAAGAACCATCTGAGGATTTTCAGTATTTATCTGATATAATCATTACAGTTTGCTTTTCCCATAGAGTGGGAGGAAACAGAAGCATAGTTTCAAAATAAAGCTCTATAATACAGCTTGTGAATGGAACATGTGCTTTTTGCTCAAAAATATTATGTGTGAAGCTATTGGTTGAGACTTATTCTGATTGTCTTACAAAATATTCATTTCAAAATCTGTCTTCAAAGGTTATAATTAATGTTATGATTGTATTATAGTGAAACTTGTGTTTACAAGGCTCAGTCATTTTTCTAAAATTCTCTTGGTAAATATATAAATATTAAAAGATAGCAATACAACTGGTTCCCCAGCTCCCTCACCCACTACCATCCAGCTTACAGGATGATTTATTAGCAAATATGAATATGTATTTCCCTTTTAAGATGAAAAGTGTCCTGAATTGAAGCAGGAAATGGAAACACTGCTATCAGAGGCCATCCATCTCATTAAAAGTCTGGAGACCGATCGGGCAGAAGCTGAAGAAGCTTTACAACGACAAAAATCAAGAAAGAAAAGGATTACCACACAAATTGATTCTTGGTCAATCTGGAAACTTCAAGAAATCCCATTAGCTGTGCAGAACGGTAATAATCAGGATTTTTCATATTGTCATTTAGTTCATTGGAGAGGCATGGATGATTAATTGAGCTCTGAATTAAAAAATTACTTGTGCTTAAAGTGACCATATTATATTGCTTGCAAACCAGTGTATATTTGAAATACACTATTAATGATAATGCTGTGTTTGCAGACATAAATTGGGACTTCACTGAATAAACCTGGACCTGCTTTCATTTGGTATTTGTTGGAAATTCCATTGAATTTATGGTATCCAAGGAGCATGCAAACATTTGGCACATATTTCCTGTAATGACTATAATATTTCAGTTACTAGAAATTTAAAGTGATTGCCAGTTGGTGGCATCAGCTACATATTTAAATCTAGGAAAATGAGAGAATTCTAAGTGATATATTAGGAATTACATGCATCTTCTTTTGTGAATTCAATGGTTAATTCACATTAGGAACTTCTAGCAGGCAAAGAAACCTAGGAGGTTTCCAAAAGTCATGTAGATAACACATGTTTAAAAGGTAAAACTTTATCTTTTAGATTACAGAAGGAGGGACATGTGATCAAGTGTTAAATAATCTAAAGGTTTTGGATTTTTCATTTTCAAATGTGGTATTTATCAAGCATACCAGACTACCTGATCCTTCTGAGGCTGGAAGCTTTTCTATGTTCTCATAGGGTAACAATTTTAATTCAGGGTTCACATGCTTAATAAATAGGTGACATTAGGATTCTTATATAACCCATGGTTTAAACCAAAACACCTTTGAGAGAAAAAAAGATGACATTAGTTATTGTTGTTAGTCACATTCTTCAGGAATACAAGTAACATGTCTAAATCACAAATGAGTGTGACAAGAAACTAGCTTTATCCAAAGGAGAGGATAATGAGCTGCTGTTCTTTCTTCTGATGACTCTCCTTGATACTGAGCTGTTTGTATTTTCTATAGAAGTTAGTTAGACTTCAACTGCTTTTGTTGCCTCTGTTAGGATTCTTGAAGTTATACTGGTTCTAGACCAGTGAATTAGACCATTACTAATTTCTTAGCTTGAATTTGATATCTAAATCTTTATAAGTTTTAAATATGGGTTTTCATTTCTTTGAAGTCAATATTTTTCTACCCAGAGTCCAGATAATGAGTTTTCTATTTATGTGTATTTAAGTCCAAAATTGTTAACATACTTTTAACAGCTAATTTAATTTATTTACCAGTTTCGAATCTCTTTTCTCTTTCTTCTTGAGTCAGTTTTCATCATCTGAGCCTTCTAAATAATTTGTCCAGTTTACTTTAATTGTCTTATTTGCTCACCCAATCTTGTTCCTAATAACTATTTTGATATTTATAATAGCAGTAAAGATAACATATCTTTCATACTTGATTTTGGTAATTTGTACTTTCTCACTCTCTTTTCTTCCCACCTTGGTTTATCAAAAGGCACAACAGTTTTGTTGATCTATTTAAAAAGTCAATATTTGCTTGATTTCTTATATTTATTTTAGCTTTAGTATAATTGATTTCTTCTCTGATTTCCTTTCTCATGCTTTCTTTGGGAATTATTTGACATAGTATTTTTCTCTTCATAAAGTGGAAGCCTTATTTGTTCAATACCTTTCTTCTTTTCTAGAGTAGACATTTAAGAACTGAAGTTACTTTTAGGAACTATATTAGTTGGATTTCATAAATATTCATATGCTATGAGCTTATTTTAATTAGGTAAAATATTTTAAAAATTATTTTTGTTATTTCTTTTTGGATCTATTATTTATTTAGACATTGCTCTTTAATTTGAAATTATTTAGGGATTTTTTGCAATTTTTCCCCAACTTTTTTTCTTTTGATTTCTAATTTAATTTAGAAACATTTTATTCACATTAAAATTGTTTAGAATAAAAATTATCTTTTTTAATTTTTATTTTTTACTTTATTTTACTTTACAATACTGTATTGATTTTGCCATACATTGACATGAATCCACCACGGGTGTACATGCGTTCCCAAACATGAACCCCCCTCCCACCTCCCTCCCCATAACATCTCTCTGGGTCATCCCCATGCACCAGCCCCAAGCATGCTGTATCCTGCATTGGACATAGACTGGCGATTCCATTTTAAATATTTTGGAGACTATTCTGTGTTTGGTCAAAATTAATGTACATTCTGTTGTTTGGTGAAGTGTCTATAAATGTGTTAATTGGTTGATGGTGCTGTTTAAGTCTTCTCTCTCTGATTTCTCTGTGTAGTTGTTTATTGAGTTGTTGTGAGTTGGTTGCTGAAATCTCCAACTATGATTTCTTGGGTGAATCTGAGAAGAAACTAATGATACCAAAACTTTTTCTTTTTCAATTGCCAAGTTTTGTTCATTTATTTTAATTTTTAAAAAATCTTGAGTAAAATACCCTGATAAGCTTTAAATAAAGAAATGCGCTACAACCAACATTTAAGTTTGGAATGGGATTTTTTTTGGCGATTAGGCATCAGTAACAGATTTAGCCTTGAGGGAATCCCTGAAATCCTAATATCCTTCTGTTCCCATTTTGATCCATCTATTTGGTACAGGAGACTGGGGATAAAGTCTGAGTCTCACCCAAATGACAAATCCGGTTAGAAGTCATTACATGAAGCTGAGAGTCCAAAGGTCTCCATTCCAGCATTAAGCATGAATCATGAGTAAACCTATTGCTGCAGTTGAATAGCAAAGTTGCCTGTTTCACTTAGTGGAGAAAAGCAGACAGTATTCCAAGAATTCTTAAAATACTGATCTAAATGGATTTGGGACTGATATTCCTACCGTGAATCTGAAAATACACAGTGGAGAATGTCATTTAAATGTTCTGTGGGGTGGTGGTAAAGCTAGGCATCTTCAGGAACAAAGACAGATGTTCTTTTTTGAAAGACTGAAAATTCAAGCTAGGTATCAGGGAACTGTCTCAGAGTCTCAAGACAAGAAATAGCCCAATATCAAGTATCATAAAACAGAAGAATACAGATTCAGTAAGTGTGAGTTAGTAGAAACAGACAGCATAATCTTACTCAAGAAGATTTCAGATATTGGATTGCACATGACATTAGAAAATGATTTTATTTAATGGGCTTCCCTGGTGGCTCATGGTAAGAATCCTCCTACCAATGCAGGAGACCCAGATTCAATCCCTGGATTGGGAAGATCCCTTGGAGGAGGAAATGGCAACCCACTCCAGTATTCTTGCCTGGAAAAATCCCATGGACAAAGGAGCTTGGCAGGCTACAGTCCATGGTGTTGCAGAGAGTTGAACATGACTTAGCAACTGAGAATATTTAATATGTTTTATGAAATAGAGAATTCTGAAAATAAAAGCAAGGACTAAGAGACTATTTTCAAAAGAAAGAAAAATGGGAATAAAAAAGACTTACTAGAAATTAAAAATCTACTACTTGAAATTAAAGTCTCAATAACTGGTTAAATGGTCTGTTACAGTAAGGAAGAGAAAAGTAATAAATATAAATCTAGAAAAATTTACATGAAATGAATCAAAGGTACACAAGGAGAAGGAAAATATGAATTAAATATTTAAAGACACAGAGTATAACACGAAAAAGGATGATGAATATCTAATAGAAGATTATTACAGAGATAATGATGACACTACTTAATGGGATGGTGACTGACTTTAAAACAAAAATACGACTGTCTAATTAGGATAAAATTAAAAGGGAATGGTGTCAAACATTTCACAAATATAAGAAATTATAAAACATTCAGAACTGTATCATTAAAACTTACTAAAATTATTTTCACATAAATGAAAAAAGCTAAATTATTATTTAAAGGAAAATCAATAGCTTTTATCATATTCACGAAAGAAGATGATATCAAAATTTTTGAAATATATGACTAGAAAAATAAAAGCAAAATAAATACAAAGAAAAAACAGAAACCCAATAACAAAATGGTTAAATAATGAAATATATATAATTCTGAAGATATACAGACCTAAATGTTAGATCAATAAAAGAAAAATAATAAAAGAAATAATGGAATACCAATGGCAAGATTAATGAAGAACACAGAGAAAATATGTGAGTAAATCCAATTAGAAATGCAGATGGTATCTAAAAATGGAGCAGTGATTAATAATAAGGAAGATATACAGAACAAATGTCTTAGAGTATTATTGAAACCTTGATGAACTGGATAAATTCACAGAAAAAAATGGACTGATGAATAGATAGCCAAAATATACATATAGCCATTAAAGGAAAGATATTGACTTAATAAATAAAAATCCTTTCTTGCAAAATACACACATGCATACATACATACATACATACAAGGCAATAAAACTTTACAGGCAATTTCAAACTTACACAAAATCACAGAGAACAGAAATAAAAGAAACTAAAACAGATACAAGATGCTAGCATAAATTGTAAAGCAAATTAGATGAATACAGTACAAATATGCAAAATTACAGGCCAAAATCATGAGCATATATGCAAAGTATCCTCAGTGAATATGACACCAAAACCCACCAAGAAGTTTATTTTAAAAAAGATGAAAAGATCCCCAAGCTAGCCAATTGAAGTTTATTCCAAGAGTTCAAGGTTAGGTTACTCTTAGAAACTTAATGATATAATGAGAAAATCTTTTATATAGTTTCTCTAAAATTGTCCTAGTCTGTTAATGGACATTTAATTTAATTTATAATTTGTTTCTATTTCACTTAAAAGAAATTTCCATATGTATTATTTCAGATATTTTTGTATGGAACAAAAGTTTTTTATCCATTTATTCAAATTCCCATTTCTATTGTTGGAGAACATTTTGTCACTTCTTCCTATGGGCTGTGCTACACTCATGTTAGATCTGTCACTAGATCTGTGCATTTTTGTTTGTCTTAATTTTGCTTGTGAGATCATTCTGATTTCACTATGAGATTTATTTTTGTGGATAAACATTATTTCTTATATTAATACTGATTTTCATGACTTATTATTTTTATAATTTCAAGTGATTTTTGTAGTTTAATCCCTTTGATGGTGAATGAGGGAACACTAAAATAATTTAAGGACTTCCCAGGCTGCCCAGTAGTTTGGACTCTGCACTTCCACTGCAGGGAGCATGGGTTCCATCCATGATCGGGGAGCTAGGATCCCGCATGCCACATGGCATGGTCAAATAGCAAAAATAAAAAACAAGTAATGTCTGAAACTAAAATATTTCATCAGTTCAGTTCAGTTGTTCAATCATGTCCGACTCTTTGCGACCCCATGGACTGCAGCATGCCAAGCCTCCCTGTCTATCACCAACTCCCGGAGTTTACTCAAACTCATGTCCATTGAGTTGGTGATGCCATCCAACCATCTCATCTGCTCTTGTCCCCTCTTCCTCCTGCCTTCAATCTTTTCCAGCATCAGGGTCTTTTCAAATGAGTCAGTTCTTCACATCAGGGGGCCAAAGTATTGGAGTTTCAGCTTCAACATCTGCCCTTCCAATGAACATTCAAGACTGACTCCCTTTAGGACAGACTGGTTGAATCTCCTTGCAGTCCAAGGGACTATCAAGAGTCTTCTCCAACACCACAGTTCAAAAGCATCAATTCTTTGGCGCTCAGCTTTCTTTATAGTCCAACTCTCACCTCCATACATGACCACTGGAAAAACCATAGTCTTGACTAGATGGACCTTTGTTGGCAAAGTAATGCCTCTGCTTTTTTATATTCATATTTCATATCTACTATCAAACAAAGATGTCCTTCTGAAGCTTCTGTTTTAAATTTAGATTTTCTTTTTGTCCTTTCACTGTATGTCTAGAACATGAGGCCTATTTGAGAGATATAATAGAACTACGATGGCAATTTGAAGATAAAACTCGTCAACGAAAACATCTGGAAGAGCAAAAGGAGAAATTAGCAGAAACTAATGCAAAGCTTAAAGAAGACATAGACTATATGATTAAACAGCACCCTCTACTGCTTGCAAAGCGAGACCACGAACTTACATCTCTGAGGGAATATTACCAGAAAAAATTTGAGGTAAGTGAATAAAAGAATGGCTGTGCATTTTACAGACTGTTTCTTAATTATAAGAATTTCAGCTCTAAGAAGTTAACATACCTTGAAAGGTTTCATTCTCACTGAAAATTGGCCTATTGTATATCTTTTAAAGAAATTATCAATCAATACAGTTGATTGATATTCATTTAAAGTGTGTCTTCTTACCTTATGTTTAAACTTAAAAATATTAAATTGTAGTCAGTGTACTAATGTGATTTTGGAGATGTTAAACAATACGGTATTATTTGAAGCTATAACTTGAACTGAGAAAGAATGTAAGTATACTGTATCAGTAAACTTCATTCCTGATGAAAACATATAAGCAACATGTAAGGTGTTTTTAATGATTAACATTTAATCTCCTCTTGTGGGATCATATAGAAAAATAAATTATTTCTTATGGCCACTAAATGGACAAATTTAATTTTGTATCATGTTTGTTCTTGATCATTTTAAGTTAGTAAATTAAGTCATTAAATGTCTCCTATATTTGTTCCATTTTCCTTCATCATTCTCCAAAAGATAACCTCATCATGAACTTCTGTTTCCAGGCAAAATTCGAATAATTTTATAGGCACATGTGCAACTTATATACACTGCATACTGTTTATCAAACGTTCTGTAACTTTCTGAAATGTTTTTTGTTTGCTGTGTGCTTAATTGTTCAGTCGTGTATGATTCTTTGTGACCCCGTGGACTGTAGCTTGCCAGGCTCCTCTGTCCAAGGGAATTCTCTAGGTATGAATACTGGAGTAGGTTGCCATGCCCTCCTACAAGGGACCTTCCCAACCCAGGGATCAAACCTAGGTCTGCCACGTTGCAGGCGGATTCTTTACCATCTGAGCCACCAGGGAAGTCCAAGAATACTGGAGTGGGTAGCCTATCCTTTTTCCAGAGGATCTTCCCAACTCAGGAATCAAGCCAGTGTCTCCTACATTCCATGTGGATTCTTTGCCAGCTGAGCTATTTATTTTTTAATCTGATGTTATTCTGGAGCTCCAGCTACTATTGATGTACACAGATTTAGTCCATTCATTTTACTTTCCAATTCCACCAAATAGATATCTCTGGTCTTGTGTGTTGTTTCCCATATTTATCTACAGTGCTGATTTGACTATAAATGATAAGGAGCCCTGATCATGTTCCTCTTTTTGTGCATGTGAATTTTTCTTGGCTACATATCTAGTGGAGTATTTACTGAGTTCTGGGTTATATACATTTTCAACTTCATTAGTTAAAATCACACTGCTCTCCAGAGTGTCTTTGACAGTTTATATTCTTAAAGTAGTAGCAATGCTGGAGATGTCCCATTTATCTACTGTGAACAAGGGTTCTAGCAGTATCCTTTTTTTCATCATAATAGACCCCTTATTTAATACTGAACAGGGAAGCCTGGCATGCTGCAGTCCATGGGGTCGCAAAAAGCAGGACACAACTAAGTGACTGAACAAAAAACGACAAGTAGCCCCCTTTAGTTGGATGGCAGTGTGTCAGGGTAAAGGTCATTTCTCAATTTGCCTTTACTCATGATATTTCTAATGAGATGTACATAGTAGTTATACAGGGTTTTTCAAAAAGGAAAGCTTTTTGAAATGGACTGACTCAGTCAGAAGCCACACCCTTTTTTATTCAGCCTTTTTGTAAACTTACAGCAATCCCAATATAACAGCTGCAGTTCTGACTTACATTTTATAGCACAGGGCAACCTTGAGAATGGAGGCCAGTATCCAAGATGGCTGAATAGAAAGGCAGAAGAAGCTGTGTATCTATTTCTGGGAGAAAAAAAGAAAGTGCAGTCTTGTTCATTTGACTTATTTTTCCTACAAACAAACCCAATCCTAACTGTTACACCCTACATTTTTGTCAAGGTTTTGTTGTGATACTTTAAATTTTGTCAATAGGTGTGTGAATTGGTATCCCTAAAGTAATTTTAGTGTGTTTCTCCCTGATAGTGGACATAGATATTGCCTAGGGAGGGAAAGCACAGTTGTTGAAGATCACACTTGTGAACGGGTTCAGTTCAGTTCACTCAGAGTCATGTCCAACTCTTTAAGGCCCTATGGACTGCAGCACGCCAGGCTTCCCTGTCTATCATGAACTCCCGGAGCTCACTCAAACTCATGTCCATTGAGTCAATGATGCCATCAACCATCTCATCCTCTGTTGTCCCCTCTCCTCCCGCCTTCACACTTTTCCAGGATCAGGGTCTTTTCCAATGAGTCAGCTCTTCACATCAGGTGGCCAAAGTATTGGAGTTTTAGCTTCAGCATCAGTCCTTCCAATAAATATTCAGGACCAATTTCCTTGAGGAATGACTGCTTGGATCTCCTTAATAGTCCAAGGGACTCTCAAGAATCTTCTCCAACACTACGGTTCAAAAGCATCAGTCCTTCAGTGCTCAGATTTCTTTATGGTCCAACACTCACACATCCATACACAACTACTGGAAAAACCATAGCTCTGACTAGATGGACCTTTGTTGGCAAAGTAATGTCTCTGCTTTTTAATACGCTGTCTAGGATGGTCATAGCTTTTCTTCCGAGGAGCAAGTGTCTTTTAATTTCATGGCTGCAGTCATCATCTGCAGTGATTTTGGAGCCCAAGAAAATAAAGTCGGTCACTGTTTCCATTGTTTCCCCATCTATTTGCCATGAAGTGATGGGACTGGATGCCATGATCTTAATTTTTTGAAAGTTGAGTTTTAAGCCAACTTTTTCAAACTTTTCTTTCATTTTCATCAAGAGGCTCTTTAGTTCCTCACTTTCTGTCATAAGGGCAGTGTCATCTGCAAATCTGAGGTTATTGATATTTCTCCTGGCAATCTTGATTCCAGCTTGTGTTTTTTCCAGCCCAGCATTTTGCTTGATGTACTCTGCATATAAGTTAAAAAAGCAGGGTGACAGTATACAGCTTTGACGTACTCCTTTCCCAACTTGGAACCAGTTCATTGTTCCATGTCCAGTTCTAGCTTTACTTCTTGACCTGCATACAGATTTCTCAGGAGGCAGGTAAGGTGATCTGGTATTCCAATTGCTTGAAGAATTTTCCACAGTTTGTTGTGATCTAGACAGTCAAAGGCTTTGGCATAATCAATAAACCAGAAGTAGATGTTTTTTTCTGGAATTCTCTTGCTTTTCTTATGATCCAACGAATGTTGAGAATTTGATCTCTGGTTCCTCTGCTTTTTCTAAATCCAGCTTGAACATCTGGAAGTTCTCCATTCACATACTGTTGAAGCCGGGCTTGGAGAATTTTGAGCATTACTTTGCTAGTGTGTGAGATGAGTGTAATTGTGTGGTAGTTTGAACATTCTTTGGCATTGCCCTTCTTTGGGACTGGAATGAAAACTGGCCTTTTCCAGTCCTGTGACCACTGATGAGTTTTCCAAATTTGCTGGCAATATTGAGTGCAGCACTGTCGCAGCATCATCTTTTCAGATTTGAAATAGCTCAACTGGAATTCGATCACCTCCACTTGCTTTGTTTGTAGTGATGCTTCCTAAGGCCCGCTTGACTTTGCATTCCAGGATGTCTGGCTCTAGGTGAGTGATCACACCTTCATGGTTTTCTAGGTCATGAAGATCATTGTTGTATACTTCTTCTGTGTATTCTTGCCACCTCTTCTAAATATCTTCTGCTTCTGTTAGGTCCATACTATTTCTGTCCTTTATCGTGCTCATCTTTGCATGAAGTGTTCCCTTGGTATCTCTAATTTTCTTGAAGAATTCTCTAGTCTTTCCCATTCTATTGTTTTCCTCTATTTCTTTGCACTGACCACTGAGGAAGTCTTTCTTATCTCTCCTTGCTATTCTTTGGAATTTTGCATTCAGACGGGTATATCTTTCCTTTTCTCTTTGCCCTTCATGTCTCTTCTTTTCTCAGCTATTTGTAAGGCCTCCTCAGATAACCATTTTGCCTTTTTCCATTTCTTTTTCTTGCAGATGGTCTTCATCACTGCCTCCTATACAGTGTCACAAACCTCTGGCCATAGTTCTTCAGGCACTCTGTCTATCAGATCTAATCCCTTGAATCTATTTGTCAGTTTCACTGTATCATCCTAAGTGTTTTGGTATGTCATACCTGAATGGTCTAGTGGTTTTCCCTACTTTCTTCAATTTAAGTCTGAATTTTGCAATTAGAAGTCCATGATCTGAGCCACAGTCAGCTCCCAATCTTGTTTTTGCTGACTATAGAGCTTCTCCGTCTTTGGCTGCCAAGAATATAATCAATCTAAAATCGGTATTTACCATCTGATAAATGGGAGGAAAATTTAAAAATGTATTCTGGCAGATCAAGAAAATAGTAACCTTTGTGTAGAGCTTATCAGTGGTGCTCTGATGGTTAATTTTTTCTGTAAACTTGACTCGGCCAGGATGCTCAGGTTTTGATCAGATATTATTCTAAGTGTTTTGTGATGTTTTTTAATCTTTTTGGATGAGATTAATATTTAAATCAATGATCTTTTATTAAAGCAGGTAGGCAAGAAAAATAAATAAAAGGATCTAGACTGGAAAAGAAGTAAAATTATTTGCAGAAGACACATTCTTCTATATAGAAAATTGTGAAGAATTCACAAAACAAACTATAGAGCTAAAAACAAGTTTAACAAAGTTGTAGATTCAAGCTCAATACAAAACTCAGTTGTATTTTCATATACTAGTTGTGAACAATACAAAAATGAAGTTAGGAAAACAGTTTTCTTTGATAAAGTATGAATAAATTTAACCAATAAGCTGAAAGACTTGTTCACTAAAAACTATAATATTTTGCTGAAATCAATTAAATTAGACTTAAATGAATAGAAAAGTAACCCATATTCACAGATTTGACTTAATATTGTTTAGATGTCAGTAGTACCCATAGCTATCTTCAGATTAGATGGAGTTTCTGACAGAGTCTCAAAGAGCTTTTTGCAGAAATGGAAAAGCCTGTTCTAACATTCATTTGAAGTTGCAGGAGGTCACAAATAGCCAAAACAGTCTTGAGAAGGAAGGGCACCTTAGAGAACTCACAGCTTCTGATTTCAAAAGTAACTACAAAGCTTTAAGAAGCAAAAATGAGTGTCATTTAATAAATACAGGGAAGTAGTTCAGTGAAGTAGTGTTGAGATTCTAGAAATAAACCAATATATCTGTGGTTAGTTGATTTTGACAAGGGTGTCGAGACCATTTGTTGAAATGAGTAGTCTCTTCAATACATGGTATTGGAACATTGGATATCCACATGCATTCAAAGAGTAAATTTGGACCTCTGCTTCTTAGAACATACAAAAATTAATTTTAAATGGATCATAACTTTACACATAAGAACTAAAACTATAAAACACTTAAAAGGAAACTTGTGGATAAATCTTTATGACCTAGAATTTGAGAACGGATTTAGATATGACACTAAAAGCATAAACAACATTAGAGAAACTGGACTTCATCAAAATTAAAACCTTTTGTACCTCTAAGTACACTATCAAAAAGGTAAAAAAACCTACAGAATGAGGGAAAATATTGCAAATTATATATAATTTTATTTTAATGTATGTTCAGTTCAGTTCAGTTCAGTTGCTCAGTCATGTCTGACCCTTTGCCACCCCATGAATTGCAGCATGCCAGGCCTCCCTGTCCATCACAAACTCCCGGAGTTCACTCAGACACGTCCATCGAGTCCGTGATGCCATCCAGCCATCTCATCCTCTGTCGTCCGCTCCTCCTCCTGCCCCCAATCCCTCCCAGCATCAGAGTCTTTTCCAATGAGTCAACTCTCCTCATGAGGTGGCCAAAGTACTGGAGCTTCAGCTTTAGCATCATTCCTTCCAAAGAAATCCCAGGGCTGATCTCCTTCAGAATGGACTGGTTGGATCTCCTTGCAGTCCAAGGGACTCTCAAGAGTCTTCTCCAACACCACAGTTCAAAAGTATCAATTCTTCGGCGCTCAGCCTTCTTCACAGTCCAACTCTCACATTCATACATGACCACAGGAAAAACCATAGCCTTGACTAGACGGACATTAGTCGGCAAAGTAATGTCTCTGCTTTTGAATATGCTGTCTAGGTTGGTCATCACTTTTATTCCAAGGAGTAAGCGTCTTTTCATTTCATGGCTGCAGTCACCATCTGCAGTGATTTTGGAGCCCAAAAAAATAAAGTCTGACATTGTTTCTACTGTTTCCCCATCCATTTCCCATGAAGTGATGGGACCGGGTTCCATGATCTTCATTTTCTGAATGTTGAGCTTTAAGCCAACTTTTTCACTCTCCTCTTTAACTTTCATCAAGAGGCTTTTAGCTCCTCTTCACTTTCTGCCATAAGGGTGGTGTCATCTGCATATCTGAGGTTATTGATATTTCTCCCTGCAATCTTGATTCCAGCTTGTGTTTCTTCCAGTCCAGCGTTTCTCATGATGTACTCTGCATAGAAGTTCAACAGTCAGGGTGACAATGTACAGCCTTGATGTACTCCTTTTCCTATTTGGAACAAGTCTTTTGTTTCATGTCCCTTTCTAACTGTTGCTTCCTGACCTGCATACAGATTTCTCAAGAGGCAGGTCAGGTGGTCTGGTATTCCCATCTCTTTCAGAATTCTCCACAGTTTATTGTGATCCACACAGTCAAAGGCTTTGGCATAGTCAATAAAGCAGAAATAGATGTTTTTCTGGAACTCTTTTGCTTTTTCCATGATCCAGCGGATGTTGGCAATTGGATCTCTGGTTCGTCTGCCTTTTCTAAAACCAGCTTGAACATCAGGAATTTCATGGTTCACATATTGCTGAAGCCTGGCTTGGAGAATTTTGAACATTACTTTACTAGCATGTGGGATGAGTGCAACTGTGCGGTAGTTTGAACATTCTTTTGCATTGCCTTTGTTTGGGATTGGAATGAAAACTGACCTTTTCCAGTCCTGTGGCCACTGCTGGGTTTTCCAAATGTGCGGGCATATTGAGTGCAGCACTTTCACAGCATCATCTTTAAGGATTTGAAACGAGTCAACTGGAATTCCATCACCACCACTAGCTTTGTTTGTAGTGATGCTTTCTAAGGCTAATTATATATTAATTTTGTGCTAATATATACTAATTATATAATAATATTATATTAATATACACTAATTCTATATTAAGATATCTTCCTACAGATTTGTAGTAAGTTTTAAAGTCAGAAAGTGTGAGTTCTCTAAGGTGCCCTGCCTTTTCAAGACTGTTCTGGCTACCTGAGGACCCCCCCTGAAATTTCATATGAATGTTAAAATAGGCTTTTCCATTTCTTCAAAGAGCTCTTTGAGACTTCATCAGAGGTTGCATTTCATCTGAACATAACTTTGGGTACTACTGACATTTTAAAAATATGTAGCACCCAGAATACATGAAGAACTTTTATAATTCAACAACTAAAAAAGATAAACACCTCATTTTAAAATGGACAAAAGACTTAAGTAGATATATCTCCAAAAGACAGAAATGAGCAGCAAACACATGAAAGGACAGATGCTCAGCATCATTAACCATCAGGAAAATTCAAACTAAGCCACAGTGATATAACTACTCATGCCCATTAGGATGAGATTAAAAATAGAGTGTAAAGTAACCAGTTTGGGTGAAGATGTAGAGAAACTCTAACCATTGTACTTTGCTGAATGTAAAATGGTGCAGCCACTGTAGAAAAGAGCTTGGTGTTTCCTTAAAAAAGTAAAACAGAATTAACATATGCTTTAGCAACTCCAAGCCAAGATATATACCCCTAAAGAATTGAAAACTGATGTTAAAAAACAAAACCTTGTGCAGAAATGTGGCACTGTCTACAGTGGACAAAAAGCAAAATCATTCCAGTGCCCATCAGTTGATGTATGACTAAACAAAATGTGATATAACCATACCATGGAGTAGTAGTCAGTCATAAAAAGAATGAAATACTGGTACAGATCACAACATGGATAAACTTCAAAGCATTATGCTAAATAAATACCCAGACACAAAATATCACCTATTACATGATTTCATTTACCTGAAATATCCAGAATAGGTAAATCCATAAAGACAGAAAGCAAATTAGATTGCTAGGGGTTCAGGAAAGTGTAAGATAGCGTTTTGTTTGTAATAAAGCTTTGCTTTTTCTGTTTTATTCTGCTGTCTTGACTGAGGCCTTGGCTAGAGGCTTGCTGAAGTAACCCAGCTACTTAAATAATGCAAGACCTCTTGTCAATGTGCTTGAGCCTCAGTACATTGCAAACCAACCTCAGTGGCTTAAGGTGACTTTCAGATTCTACAAGCAGCTTAGTCACATAACACAGTGGAGCCACAGAAATATTTTTAACATCGATGTAGAGAGTATCCATGTGGGACAGCTGAATCAGTCCCACAATGAGCCAGCCAAGGAGCTTTCCATATGAATTTGCCTCATACAATATAAGAAAAACTCCCAAACCTGAGATCACCCCAGCAATACCTACAGGAAAGATCGGATACAGGGAATTATTTCTTGCTTTTCTTCCTTTCATGGTATAAATTCTGTTATCTCTGTGTTTGCTTATCTCATCATCTTGGTGTAATCCTTGCTCTCAGCTTGAGTGTATAGCCTCGGTTCCTGTGCCTAAAGGAAAATCTTGTAGAGTTTACTAAAATCTGTGCTATTACAAAAATTAATGTGAACATAAAGAACACTATTGCATAGGAACCTGGAATGTTAGGTCCATGAATCAAGATAAATTGGAAGTAGTCAAACAGGATATGGCAAGAGTGAACATTAACATTTTAGGAATCAGTGAACTAAAATGTTATGGAATGGGTGAATTTAACTCAGATGACCATTATATCTACTCCTGTGGGCAAGAATCCTTTAGAAGAAATAGAGTAGCCTTCATAGGCAACAGAAGAGTCCTAAATGCTGTACTTGAGTGCAGTCTCAAAAATGACAGAATGATCTCTGTTCGTTTCCAAGGCAAACCATTCAGTATCACAGTAAGCGAAGTCTATGTCCCAACCATTAATGCCAAAGAAGCTGAAGCTGAACTGTTCTATGATGAAAAGATGCCCTTATCATCATAGTGAACTGGAATGCAAAAGCAGGAAGTCAAGAGATACCTGGAGTAACAGGCAAGTTTGGCCTTGGAGTACAAAATGAAGCAGGGCAAAGGCTGACAGAGTTTTGCCAAGAGAGCGCACTGGTCATAGCAAAGACCCTCTTCCAGCAACACAAGACATGAATCTATACATAGACATCACAAGATGGTTAATACCAAAATCAGATTGATTATATGGTTTGTAGTTGAAGATGGAGAAGCTGTATACAGTCAGCCAAACCAAGACCGGGAGCTGACTGTGGCACAGACCATGAACTCCTTATTGCCCAAATTCAGACTTAAATTGAAGAAACTAGGGTAAACCACTAGACCATTCAGGTATGACATGTATCAAATCACTTAGGATTATACAGTGAAAGTGACAAACAGATTCAAGGGATTAGATCTGATAGAGTGCCTGAAGAAATATGGCCAGAGTTTTGTGACATTCTATTGTAGGCAATGATCAAAATCATCTGCAAGAAAAAGAAAGGCAAAATGGTTTTCTGAGGAGGGCTTACAAAGAAAAAAGAAGAGAAAGCTAAAAGCAAAGGCGAAAAGGAAAGATATACCCATCTGAATGCAAAATTCCAAAGAATAGCAAGGAGAGATAAGAAAGACTTCCTCAGTGGTCAGTGCAAAGAAATAGAGGAAAACAATAGAATGGGAAAGACTAGAAAACTCTTCAAGAAAAGTAGAGATACCAAAGGAACATTTCATGCAAAGATGAGCACGATAAAGGACAGAAATAGTATGGACCTAACAGAAGCAGAAGATATTTAGAAGAGGTGGCACAGAGGTGGTTTTCTTCATGACCCAGAAAACCATGAAGGTGTGATCACTTACCTAGAGCCAGACATCCTGGAATGCAAAGTCAAATGGGCCTTAGGAAGCATCACTATGAACAAAGCAAGTGGAGGTGATTGAATTCCAGTTGAGCTATTTCAAATCTGAAAAGATGATGCTGCAACAGTGCTGCACTCAATACTGCCAGCAAATTTGGAAAACTCATCAGTGGCCACAGGACTGGAAAAGGTCAGTTTTCTCATCCAACCCAAAGAAAGGCAAAGCTAAAGAATGTTCAAACTACCACACAATTGCACTCATCTCACCCACTAGCAAAGTAATGCTCAAAATTCTCCAAGCCCAGCTTCAACAGTACGTGAACAGAGAACTTCTAGATGTTCAAATTGGATTTAGAAAAGGCAGAGGTACCAGAGTCAAATTGCCAACATCCGTTGGATCATAGAAAAACAAGAGAATTCCAGAAAAATATCTACTTCTGCTTTATTGACTACACCAAAGCCTTTGACTGTCTAGATCACAACAAACTGTGGAAAATTCTTCAAGAGATGGGAATACAAGATCACCTTACCTGCCACCAGAGAAGTCTGTATGCAGGTCAAGAAGCAACTGTTAAAACTGGACGTAGAACAACAAACTGGTTCCAGATTGGCAAAGGAATACGTCCAGGCTTTATATTGTCACACTGCTCATTTAAGATACATGCAGAGTACATCATGCAAATTGCCACACTGGATGAAGCACAAGCTGGAATCAAGATTGCCAGGAGAAATATGAATAACCTCAGATATGCAGATGACACCACCCTTATGGCAGAAAGGAAAAAGGAACTAACGTGCCTCTTGATGAAAGTGAAAGAGGAAAGTGAAAAATCTGGCTTAAAACTCAACATTCAAAAAACTAAGATCATGGCATTCGATCCCATCACTTCATGGCAAATAGATGGGGAAACAATGGAAACAGTGATCGACTTTATTTTCTTGGGTTCCAAAATCACTGCAGATGGTGACTGCAGCCATGAAATTAAAAGATGTTTGCTCCTTGAGAGAAAAGCAATGACCATCCTAGACAGCATATTAAAAACCAGAGATATTACTTTGCCTACAAAGGTCTATCTAGTCAAAGCTATGGTTTTTCCAGCAGTCATGTATGGATGTGAGAGCTGGAGTATAAAAAAAGCTGAGCACCAAATAATTGATGCTTTTGAACTGTGGTGTTGGAGGAGACTCTTGAGAGTCCCTTGGACTCCAACTAGATCCAAGCAGTCAATCCTAAAGGAAACCAGTCCTGAATATTCTTTGGATGGAGTGATGCTGAAGCTGAAGCTCCAACACTTTGGCCACCTGATGCGAAGAACGTACTCATTGGAAAAGACCCTGATGCTGGAAAAGATTGAGGGCAGGTCTTGAGAAGGGGACGACAGAGGATGAGATGGTTGGATGGCATTACAGACTCAATGAACATGAGTTTGAGTAAATTGCATGAGCTGGCGATGGACAGGGAAGCCTAGTGTGCTGCAGTCCATGGGGTAGCAAAGAGTCAGACACGACTGAATGACTGAACTGAACTGAAGGACAGTTTTGCCTCTCTGTTGGCTCAGATGATAAAGAATCTGACTGCAGTGTGGGAGACCCGGGTTTGATCTCTAGGTCATGATCATCCTCTGGAGAAGGGCATGGCAACCCACTCCAGTATTCTCAAGAATCCCATGGATAGAATAGCCCTGTGGGCTATAGTCCATTGGGCTGCAAAGAGGCAGACAAGTTTGAACAACACTCACTCAACTCAAGAACAGTTTTATTTCCTTCTGTTCCTTATCTGTATACATTTTACTGTATTGCTTTTAGTAAAGCGTGGCCCTCTCCTGGCCAAGATCTGCAGTGACTGAAGTGAAGTATTAATTGTTCAGTTGTGTCTGACTCTTTGGGACCCCATGCCCTCCAGAATCCTATGTCTGTGGAATTCTCCAGGCAAGAATATTGGAGTGGGTAGCCATTTCCTTCTGCAGGGAATCTTCCTGACCCAGGGATTGAACCCAGGTCTCCTGCATTGCTGGCTGTAAGTGGTAATATTTTGCATCATTGTCACAGTCCCAGTTTCAAAGGGGAAGCATTAAAAATGTTTTTTATATTAAGGAAGATGTTACATCTTACTCAAGATGTTGCTAGATTTGATTTGCTAATTATGAGTTTAAATCTAAGTTCATGAATAAGAAAATAGTATAATTGTTTACTAATGTCCTTGTCAGGTTTTGTTTTTAAGGGTTTGCAAGATTTAAAGGTAACTTGGGAGCATTTCTTCTTTCTTTACTATCTGGAAGAGTTTGCAAAAGACTAAGATTATTGATGCCATCTAGCTAAAGTTTTCCAGTTTTGTTTTTTGTTTGTTTTGGAAATGTTTTTAATTACAAAGTCAATTTCCTCAATAAGGCTCTTTAGATATTCTATTTATTCCTGTGTCCATTTTGGTTATTTCTAGTTTTAAGGCATTCTAACATGTATACTATCATGTAAGAATTGAATCGCCAGTCTATGTCTGATGCAGGATACAGCATGCCTGGGGCTGGTGCATGGGGATGACCCACAGAGATGTTATGGGGAGCGAGGTGGGAGGGGCGTTCATGTTTGGGAACGCATGTAAGAATTAACGATTTTAAAATTAAAAAAAAAAAAGAATACATTAAAAAAATAAAAAAAAACCAAAATGTTAAAAATAAATAAATAAAATTACTGCTTCAATCTGAAAAAAAAAAAAAGATTATGTCCATTTCATCAAAATTTTATATTTTTTTGGAACAGAGACTTTCTTAGTATTCTTTTGTTTCCTATGTTATACTGTGCTTAATTCTTCAGTCCTGTCTGACTCTTTGCAACCCCATGGACTGTAGCCCACCAGGCCTCTCTGTCCATGGGGATTCTCCAGGTGCGAATGCTAGAGTGGGTTGTCATGCCCTCCTCCAGGGGATCTTCCTAACCCAGGGATCAAACCTAGGTCTCCTGCACTGCAGGAAGATTCTTAACCATCTGAGCCACCAGGGAAGCCCAAGAATACTGGAGTGGGTAGCCTATCCTTCTCCAGGGGTACTACCAACACAGGAATCAAACCGGAGTCTCCTGCATTGCAGGTGGATTCTTTACCAGCTGAGCTACCAGGGAAGCCCATTTTGTTTCCTATAAGTCTATAGAATATGTTGTTGTTTAGTTGCTCAGTCGTGTCTGACTGTTTTGTGACCCCATGGACTTCAGCCCTCCGGGCTCCTGTGTCCATGGGATTTTCCAGGCAAGAATACTGGAGTGGGATGCCATTTCCTACTCCAGGGAATCTTTCTGATCCAAGGATTGAACCCATGTCTCCTGCAAGTTTCCTGCATTGCAGGCAGATTCTTTACTACTTAGCCACTGGGGATATGTAGTGGTCTCCTTTTTAATTCCTGATATTTATTCATGCCTTCTCTTTTTTTTCCTCTTAAACATGATATATTTCATCCATCACCATATAGTTAACACATTTTACCCATTTTGTCTTCCCCTTTCTCTCTGTTGTCTGTACCTACATGTTTGTTTTGGTTTGGTTTGTTCACTTATTTGGATGTTTTTGTTTGTGTTTTTTTTTATATTCTGCCTATGAGCTAAATCATATGATATTTGTCATTCTCCATGTGACTTATTTCTCTTAGCATAATACCCTCAAGGTCTTCCATGTTGTCACAAATAGCAAGATTTCTTTCTTTTTTTGTGATTGAGTAGTATGCTTTCAAACCAGTCAATCCTAAAGGAACTCAACCCTGAATATTCTTTGGAAGGACTGGTGATGAAGCTGAAGTTCCAGTACTTTGGCCACCTAATGCAAGGAATCAACTCATTAGAACAGATCCTAATGTTGGGAAAGATTGAGGGCAAGAGGAGAAGGGGGTGACAGAGGATGAGATGGCTAGATGGCATCACTAACTCAATGGACATGAGTTTGAGCAAACTCAGGGAGATAGTCCCTTCAGGACAGGGAAGCCTGGCATGCTGAAGTTCATGTCACAAAGAGTCAGATATGACTTAGCAACTGAACAACAGCAACGAGTATTCATTCTATATACCACATCTCTTTATGCATTCATTCCTTGATGGAATCTTCAATTGTGTGGCTATTATAAATAGTGGTGCAGTGAACACAGGGATGCATATATCTTTTCAAATTAGTGTTTTTGCATAACTTGGGTTAATGCCCAAAAGTGGACTAGCTGGTCATATACTAGTCCTCATCTTAGTTTTTTGTGGTGTCTCCCTACTGTTTTCCATAGTGGCTGCACTAATTTACATTCCTGCTAACAGTTCACAGGGTTGTCTTTTCTCCACATTCTCTTAATACCTGTTATTTCATCTTTTTTTTTTTTTTTGTATATATAATAACCACCATCATGGTCATGAGGTAAAATCTCATTGTGTTTATTTTTTCATTTCCATAATAATTAGTAATATTGCACACTTTTTCATGTATGTGCCTATTGGCCATCTGTATATCTTCTTTAGAAAAATGTTTACTGCTGTCCTAATGCAGTAATGAAACTAATGCAACATTGTAAATCAATTATACCCTAATAAGAATTTAAAAAAGAATGTAACAAGATGACAGGACCCCCCCCTCCAAAGAAGTCTATTCAGCCCCTTTGCCCATTTTTAAAAATTATGGTTGATTTACAATGTTGTATTAATTTCTGCTGTACATCGAAATGATTCAGTTAACATGTACATACATATATATTCTTTTTAAAGATTCTTTTCCATTACAGCTTATCAAAGGATATTGAATATAGTTCCTTGTGCTATACAGTAGGACTTGTTTATCCCCTTTGCCCATTTTTAAATTGAGTTGTTTGTTTTTTTGTTGTTGTTCTTGAGATGTATGAGTTCTTTATATATTTGGTTATTAACCTCATATTGAGTATATGATTTGCAAATACCTACTCCCATTGGGTAAACTTCCCTGGTGGCTCAGAGGTTAAAGCGCCTGCCTGCAATGTGGGAGACCTGGGTTTGATCCCTGGGTTGGGAAGATCCCCTGCAGAAGGAAAAGGCAACCAGCTCCAGTATTCTTGCCTGGAGAATCCCATGGATGGAGGAGCCTGGTAGGCTGCAGTCCCTGGGGTTGCAAAGAGTCAGACACGACTGAGCGACTTCACTTTCACTCCCCCTTTCACTCCCATTGGGTACGTTGTCTTTTTGTTTTGTTGATGGTTTCCTTTGCTGTACAAATTATGTAGTTATGTATACATGAACTTTAAACACATCCACAGATGAATAACAGTTGAATATAAAGGTAAATTATTAAATTTAAACTTTCCTATATACCAGAAACAAATCTGAAAAAAAAGTTTATTTAAAAATAGCATTCATTGAGCATAAAATATAAAATATCTAGAATAAATGTAACAAATGGCATGCACAGCCTCTATTAAGAAAACTATGAATATTGCTGAGAGAATTTGAGAAGTGCTATATCGATAAATGATGTTAATGGCTTAAAAGGCTAAATTTTGTAACATTCTCTCCAAGTCAGTCAGTTCAGTTTAGTCGCTCAGTCGTGTCCGACTCTTTGCAACCTCATGAATTCCAGCACGCCAGGCCTCCTTGTCCATCACCGTCTCCTGGAGTTCACTCAAACTCACGTCCATCGAGTCGGTGATGCCATCCAGCCATCTCATCCTCTCTCGTCTCCTCTTCCTCCTGCCCCCAATCCCTCCCAGCATCAGAGTCTTTTCCAGTGAGTCAACTCTTCACATGAGGTGGCCAAAGTACTGGAGTTTCAGCTTTAGCATCATTTCTTTCAAAGAACACCCAGGACTGATCTCCTTCAGAATGGACTGGTTGGATCTCCTTGCAGTCCAAGGGACTCTCAAGAATCTTCTCCAACACCACAGTTCAAAAGCATCAATTCTTCGGTGCTCAGCCTTCTTCACAGTCCAACTCTCACATCCATGCATAATCACTGGAAAAACCATAGCCTTGACTAGAAGGACCTTTGTAGGCAAAGTAATGTCTCTGCTTTTGAATATGCTATCTAGGTTGGTCATAACTTTTTTTCCAAGGAGTAAGCGGTCTGTAAATTGAATGCAGTCACAAAATCTCAACAGGTCTCTTTCTGGAGCTTGACAAGCTAATTCTAAAATGTATGTGATGTATGCATGCAGCGAAATATAATTCAGCCTTAAAAAAAGAAGGAAGACTGCCATATGTGACAACATGGATGAACCTGGAGAGCATTATTATGCTAAGTACTAAAGAGGTCACAGATGAATACTGCATGATTCCACTTGTGTAAGATATCTATAATAGTTACCTTTGTAGAAGCAGAGACGTTGATTGGTAGGGACGTGAGGGGAAATGGAGAGCTGTTTTTCAATGGGTGTGAAGATTTCCTTATGCAAGATGAGTAAGTTCTAGAGACCTGCTGTGCATCACGATGCCTACAGTTTACTGTAATGTACACTTTGTTGTTGGACTCTGTGCCACCATGGACTGTAGCCTACCAGGCTCCTCTGTATGGGATTTCCCAGGCAGGAATACTGGAGTGGGTTGCCATTTCCTTCTCCAGGGGATCTTGTACACTGAAAAATTTCTTAAAGGATAGACAATCATGTTAAATGTTACTTTCACAATAAAAATGATATTAATAAAATTGTTGCTTTATTTAGGAGTGTACTGCCAAGTAGGATTCACCACTTGGCCCCTGGTGAAAGGACTGCTCACTACCTAGTACCCTCTTCTACTCCTCACCCTCTAGCTTTCCAACAGGACATTCTGAACGGTCATTCATTCCAACCACGACAGCTACAACCACCCTTTCCCTTTAGTTTGACAGAGAAGCAAGAGCTAGAGAGAGAAGGGAGAAGGTTTATGATCTCTAATAATTAATGAAAACAATAAAAATGGAATATTTGGACCCTTGCATGAAGATAATAATGGCTATTTATGAGTGAGAAGATTATAAGTGATTTTTTTCATTTTTCAATTTTTCATTGGTGTTGTATGATTTTTCTACAATAAAGTATTTGACCAACAAGAGCAAATAAAATGTCTTAGTTTTTGTAGGTGAAAAGATAATGATTTTATTTTGGTCATATTAAATGAGATACTGAAGTTATTTTCTTCAGTAACTTTTGTACATCATTAGTATTGATACCTGTCAGAGTATATAAGAAACCTGAAACTTTGCTGTGCTAAACAATAGACTAAATAGTGAACAAAAATTAATATAAAAAATGTTTATAATCTTTTCCATGGGGATGGTCTTGATCCCTGTCTCCTGTACAATGTCACAAACCTCATTCCATAGTTCATCAGGCACTCTATCTATCAGATCTAGGCCCTTAAATCTATTTCTCACTTTCACTGTATAATCATAAGGGATTTGATTTAGGTCATACCTGAATGGTCTAGTGTTTTTCCCTACTTTCTTCAATTTGAGTCTGAATTTGGTAATAAGGAGTTCATGATCTGAGCCATAGTCAGCTCCTGGTCTTGTTTTTGTTGACTGTGTAGAGCTTCTCCATCTTTGGCTGCAAAGAATATAATCAATGATTGTCTTGGGAGGCCTTACAAATAGCCGTGAAAAGAAGAGAGGCAAAAAGCAAAGGAGAAAAGGAAAGCTATAAGCATCTGAATGCAGAGTTTCAGAGAATAGCAAGAAGAGATAAGAAAGCCTTCTTCAGCGATCAATGCAAAGAAATAGAGGAAAAGAACAGAATGGGAAAGACTAGAGATCTCTTCAAGAAAATTAGAGATACCAAGGGAACATTTCATGCAAAGATGGGCTCCATAAAGTAAAGAAATGATATGGACCTAACAGAAGCAGAAGATATTAAGAAGAGGTGGCAGGAATACACAGAAGAACTGTATAGAAAAGATCTTCACGACCCAGATAATCACGATGGTGTGATCACTCATCTAGAGCCAGACATCCTGGAATGTGAAGTCAAGTGGGCCTTAGAAAGCATCACTACAAACAAAGCTAGTGGAGGTGATGGAATTCCTATTGAGGTATTTCAAATCTTGAAAGATGATGCTGTGAAAGTGCTACACTCAATATGCCAGCAAATTTGGAAACCTCAGCAGTGGCCGCAGGACTGGAAAAGGTCAGTTTTCATTCCAATCCCAAAGAAAGACAATGCCAAAGAATGCTCAAACTACCGCACAATTGCACTCATCTCACACGCTAGTAAAGTAATGCTCAAAATTCTCCAAGCCAGGCTTCAGCAATACGTGAACCATGAACTTCCTGGTATTCAAGCTGGTTTTAGAAAAGGCAGAGGAACCAGAGATCCAATTGCCAACATCCGCTGAATCATGGAAAAACCAAGAAAGTTCCAGAAAAATCATCTATTTCTGCTTTATTGACTATGCCAAAGCCTTTGACTGTGTGCATCCCAATAAACTGTGGAGAATTCTGAAAGAGATGGGAATACCAGACCACCTGAGCTGCCTCTTGAGAAATCTGTATGCAGGTCAGGAAGCAACAGTTAGAACTGGACATGGAACAACAGACTGGTTCCACATAGGAAAAGGAGTACATCAAGGCTGTATATTGTCACCCTGCTTATTTAACTTCTATGCAGAGTACATCATGAGAAACGCTGGGCTGGAAGAAGCACAAGCTGGAATCAAGATTGCTGGGAGAAATCTCAATAACCTCAGATATGCAGATAACACCAGCCTTATGGCAGAAAGTGAAGGGGAACTAAAAAACCTCTTGAAAGTGAAAAGGAGAGTGAAAAAGTTAGCTTAAAGCTCAACATTCAGAAAACGAAGATAATGGCATCCAGTCCCATCACTCGGAGAAGGCCATCGCACCCCACTCCAGTACTCTTGCCTGGAAAATCCCATGGACAGAGGAGCCTGGTAGGCTGCAGTCCATGGGGTCGCTAAGAGTCGGACACGATTGAGCGACTTCACTTTCACTTTTCACTTTCATGCTTTAGAGAAGGAAATGGCAACCCATTCCAGTGTTCTTAGCTGGAGAATCCCAGGGATGGGGGAGCCTGGTGGGCTGCCGTCTATGGGGTTGCACACAGTCGGACACGACTGAAGTGACTTAGCAGTAGCAGCAGCAGCAGCAGCAGCAGGTCCCATCATTTCATGGGAAATAGATGGGGAAACAGTGTCAGACTTTATTTTGGGGGGCTCCAAAATCACTGCAGATGGTGATTGCAGCTATGAAGTTAAGAGACGCTTACTCCTTGGAAGAAAAGTTATGACCAACCTAGATAGTATATTCAAAAGCAGAGACATAACTTTGCCGACTAAGGTCCGTCTAGTCAAGGCTATGGTTTTTCCTGTGGTCATGCATGGATGTGAGAGTTGGACTGTGAAGAAGGCTGAGCACCGAAGAATTGATGCTTTTGAACTGTGGTGTTGGAGAAGACTCTTGAGAGTCCCTTGGACTGCAAGGAGCTCCAACCAGTCCATTCTGAAGGAGATCAACCCTGGGATTTCTTTGGAAGGAATGATGCTAAAGCTGAAACTCCAGTACTTTGGCCACGTGGTGCGAAGAGTTGACTCATTGGAAAAGACTCTGATGCTGGGAGGGATTGGGGGCAGGAGGAGAAGGGGACGACCGAGGATGAGATGGCTTGATGGCATCACGGACTCGATGGACCTGAGTCTGAGTGAACTCCGGGAGTTGGTGATGGACAGGGAGGCCTGACGTGCTGCGATTCATGGGGTCGCAAAGAGTCGGACACAACTGAGCGACTGAACTGAACTGTTTATAATCTACATCAGAACTACTCTAAAACCTTTCTTTGATCTTTCTGTGGTCTGATTGTTTTAATTAGCCATTAAGTACAGTGGCTCAGACAGTAAAGCGTCTGTCTGCAATGCAGGAGACCCGGGTTCGATCCCTGGGTTGGGAAGATCCCCTGGAGAAGGAAATGGCAGCCCACTCCCGTATTCTTGTCTGGAAAATCCCATGGACCACGGAGCCTGGTAGGTTACCGTCCATGGGGTCGCAAAGAGTAGGACACGACTGAGCGACTTCACTTTCACTTCACTTATATTAGCATGCATATTTTTATTTCTAGGTAATGGAAATATACAAACAAGTTCATGGAGAACTTCTAGAAGCCATAGACAGTCTTGAAAAAGCCAAACTCAGAGTTAAACAAAACAGAATAGAAATGGAAAGGGATATTCGTGATAGTGAAATAAGCATGGCTGCCTACAAGTAAGTATTTTCCACAAATGTTATTTATAGCATTTAAAAGGAAAATATTAATTAAAAATGTGATATATATTCCTGTATGAGAAATTCAGATAAAGAGAAAGGAAATGATCTAAATTTCCGCATCTGTCTTTTTACCAAGTTAATATATAAATTAAAATATATGTCTTTTACCTGTTTTAAACTACTTGTGTATAAATTCCTAAAGCAGTATTTTTCTCTGTCATTTTAAAGCTCTTTTACATATTTCCGAATTGCCTAAGGATATGCTATTATAATATATATCCCTGCTAACAATGTAAAAGAATTACTATTTGAAAAAGTATTCCAGGATGGGATAGCATCAAATTATATAGCCTTGTGTGAATTATAAACATAGCATATCATTAATTAACTCATATTTATTTGCTTTCTTTAGCCTGGAATATTTTAAATGCACATAGATTAATTATATTTTGTGTATTATTGACTTTCTATTACATTTCTGATGTATTTGAATTTTATAACATCCATCTAGTTCTTAGTTTGGTTTTAAATTATTTATGTTTCTGTGTGATATAAAAATATTTATTTATTCAAACATCAATCATTTAGTATAGAAAAAGTCACATTCATTATGGAGCTAGATTCAAATAAATGTAAGTAAAATAGAGAACAAAAATTTATACATTTACCTGTGATCTGGATAACATGCACTTATTAAGATGTTTATATTTTCTCATATCTGATGTCTATTTCAATAATGTGCTTACTTGTGTATCTTTTGCTATTTTGTTCATTGTTTGGGGATTGTTTTTATAGATTTTTTTGTCCCTTTATTCTATCTTGTTCTCTTGTAATTGATGACTATCTTTAGGGTTATGTTTGGATTTCTTTTTTTCTTTTTTATGTTTATAACCATCGTAAATTTTGGTTTGTGGTTTCCCTGAGGTTTTTCTCTAGCCATCTATATCTTTATACTTGACTGTTATAAGTTGCTGATCCCTTACTTTCAAATGCTTGTAAAGAAATCTGCGTATGTACTCTCCCACCTTACAGTTACTGTTTTTGGTATCATATTTTCCATCTAATGATTTTGTATGTTCCTTAGCTGTTGATTGTGAATGTATTTTGTTATATTGCTTTTGTCTTTTAACATTTCTAATAACTTGTGTGTAGATGATTTCTACCTTTACCGTATGATTGCCTTTATCTATTCCCTTTTTCATTTTGTAATTTTTATGTATTTAATTGTGGCCTTTTCTTTTTTGCTTAGAAAAGTTACTTTAACATTTCTTTCAAGGCTGGTTTGTGATACTAAACTCTTTTAGGCTTGGTTTTCTATCTGCTCATCAAATCTGAATGAGTGCCTTGCTCAGTATTTTTGATTGTAGTTTTTTCTTTCATCACTTTAAATATATCATGCCACTCCTTCTGGCCTGTGAAGTTTCTTTTGAAAAGTCACCTGATTGCTTTATGGGAGTTGCCTTATATGTTATTTGTTGCTTTTCCCTTGTTGCTTTTTAATATTTTCTCTTTAGGAGCTTCCTAGATGGCTCAATGGTAAAGAATTCCTCTGACAAGGCAGGAGGCATGGGATCGATCTTTGGGTTGGGAAAATCTCCTGGAGAAGGAAATGACAACCTACTCAAGTATTCTTGCCTGTGAAAATCCCATGGACAGAGGAGCCTGGCGAACTATAGCCCATGGGGTCATAAAAGAATCAGACATAACTTAGTGATTAAATAACAACTTGATCTTTAATTTTTACAGTTTTAATTACAGTGTGTCTCAGTGTGTTTCTTTTTGAGTTAATCCTGTTTGGTACTCTCTTTGATTGCTGGAGTTGGATGTCTGTTTCATTTTTCATGGTTGGGAGGTTTTCAGCTATTATTTATTCATATATGTTCTCAGCATCTTTCTCTGAGTCCTTTCAGAACACCTATAATGTGAATATTAGTGCACTTGGTATTGTTTCTGAAGTCTCCAAAATTGTTCTCATTTCTTCTCATTCTTTTTTTTTTTTCTGTTCAACACCAGTGATTTCCTCTCCTTTGTATTCTAGCTCACTGACCCACTCCTCTGTATCATTGAGACATTTATTGATTCATTCTGATATATTTTGCATTTCCATTTATGTATTCTTCATCTCAGTTTGGTTGTGCTTTAGATTTTCTAACTCTCTTTTCAAAACTTCTAACTTCTTGCTCTGTATATCCATTCTTCTTCCAAGCTTTTTGACCATCTTTACAGTCACTACTTTTAACTCCTTCTCAGATAGATTGCCTAGCTCCACTTCACTTAGTTCTTCATTTGGGATTTTATCTTGTTCCTTGTTTGGAATGTATTCTTCTGTCTCCTCATTTTCCCTAAATTGCTGTTTGTTTGTTTTTCTGTGTATCTGGTAGGTTGGTTACATTTCCTGACTTTGTAGAAGTGACCTTTTGTATGTGTCTTATGCATCCCAGTAGCACACTCCTCTCTCCTCACCCAAACTATATGCCCTAGGGTATTCCCTATGAGGGCTGCATGGGTCCTGCTGCTGCTGTGGTGGGCTGCCTGTTTTGGGCACCCTGATAGGCTTGTTTGGTCCCCTGTCTGATGGGTTGACAGGCTCTACCTTGTGTGGAGGCTGATGACTGCTAGTTGTTGAGACTGGGTCATGAGGTCACTGGCTATGGAAACCCAGGGAGCCCTGGGGCTAGTGCATGTACACTGGTGGGCAGAATCACAGTCTAGAAGTTGTTCTCCGGTTGTTGCCTGCCCACAGGTGGGTGGAGCCAGGTCTTGGGCTTAGTTCTAGCCTACCAATAGGCAGAGCTAGATTGTGGAGTCTGGTTGCAGGACCCAGGGATCCAAGAGCTGGTGTTAGATCACTGGTGGAAGCAGTGGTGACTGACACAGTTGAACATGGGGCCTAGGGTATCCTCAAGCTTGTGTTGGCCTCCTAATAGGCAGGGCCAGGGTCCAGTCTGTTCCAGGGCAAGTTTTGGGCTGCTGATGGGCAGGCTGGGTCCACATGACGTGGGGTCTTGACTTTCTTGAGTCTGATGTCTACTCTGTGGTGGATGAGGCTGGTCCAGAGGCTAGAGCAGGCTCCCTGGAGGGCAGGACCAGGGCCCTGGGGATTCTGGGACTTGTGCCTGCCCACTAGTGTTAGAGTTGGGTTCTAGGCCTTCTGGAAGGCAGAGCCATTTCCAGAGGTGGCTGAGGGCTCAGGGGTCTTAGGCAGCTATCTCCTGATGGAGGAGACTGTGTCCCTGCCCAGTTAGATGGTTGTCCTGAGCTGTCTCAGTATTGGCACATAAAGGCTGTTGGGTGGGGGTAGGTCTTGGTGCTTATGAGCTAAAAGGAGGATTCCACAATGGTAGTTGCTAGTACCAGTGTCCACATGGTAGATGGAGCTCTACAAATTACTGCCACCCATGTCTTTGCTCCTAGGGTGGGCTGCAGTTGCCTCCTGCTCCTGGCCTAGGATCCTTTCAAATTACTGTTTCTGCCCTGGGTCCCACAGTGTGTGAGGCTTTGTGTGTGCCATTTAAGAGTGAAATCTGTAATTCTTTCAGTTCTCTGGGACTCCCAAAGGTCAGCCCCCTTGGCCTTCCAAGCCAAATGCTCTGGGAGGTTTGTCTTCCTCGTGCAGGACTCCCAGGTTGAGGAGGTTGATGTGGGGCTCAGACCTGTTATTCTTTTAGGAGAATCTCTGCAATGTAATTATGCTCCAGTTTATGGGACAGCCTCCCAGGGGTATGGTAATTGACTCTATCACTAGTCTACTCCTACTCATCTCAGTATGATTCCTTCTTTATGTCTTTAGTTGTAGAAGAAACTTTTTGGTAGGTTGGTCTTTTGCACTGATGGTTGTTCTGCAGATAGTTGTGATTTTGGTGTGCTCATGAGAGGAAGGTCTTTCTACTCCACCATCTTGTCCTCTCTCAAAACATATATTATTTAATGAATGCAATCATTTTCATAACTCACCTGATTTGTTATATTTGCACTGTCATTTAGTTACATATGTTTTCCAATTTTCCGCTGATCTAGGAAAGCCTTGTGCTATGCTAAGTCACTTCAGTCATGTCCAACTCTGTGCGACCCTATGGACTGCAGCCCACCAGGCTCCTCTCCATGGGATTCTCAAGGCAAGAGTACTGGTATGGGTTGCCATGCCCTTCTCCAGGGGATCTTCCCCTCCTAGAGATGTTTTCTGATTTGCCACTAATATAATAAAGCCTCAGCTGAGACAACTGGGGAGATTTGACTCTACTCTGTGTCTCCAGTCTGTTAGAAATATTCTCAGGACACTAGGAGAGGAGTAAGAGCAAGCAGGCACACTCAGACATGAACTTCATAAGTCTCTGATTGCATCCTTTTTTGGTAACATTTAAATGACTACAGCAAGTCAAATGACTAAGGTCAAAGTCAGTTAACAAACCTACAAAGTTATATGGCCAAGAAGTGGAGGCAGGAACTTCAGTTGAGACTGTAATGCTTTCAGTTTTCTATACTTTTTTTCTTATTTTACATATCTTGAAGCTGTTGATTATGTTTCTGTATCTCTTATTTTAATCATTTATCTGTTTCTGTCTCTGTACTTATATACGATACATATATTCAACATTCCATTAATCTATTTGGCATAAACAGATGTTCAGTTCAGTTCAGTTTAGTCACTCAGTCGTGTCTGACTCTTTACGACCCCATGAATCACAGCACGCCAGGCCTCCATCTAGTCGATGATGCAATCCAGCCATCTCAACCTCTGTTGTCCCCTTCTCCTCCTGCCTCCAATCCCTCCCAGCATCAGAGTCTTTTCCAGTGAGTCAACTCTTCGCATGAGGTGGCCAAAGTACTGGAGTTTCAGCTTTAGCATCATTCCTTTCAAAGAACACCCAGGACTGATCTCCTTTAGAATGGATTGGTTGGATCTCCTTGCAGTCCAAGGGACTCTCAAGAATCTTCTCCAACACCACAGTTCAAAAGCATCAGTTCTTCAGTGCTCAGCTTTCTTCACAGTCCAACTCACACATCCATACATGACCACAGGAAAAACCATAGCCTTGACTACACGGACCTTTGTTGGCAAAGTAACGTCTCTGCTTTTGAATATGCTCTCTAGGTTGGTCATAACTTTCCTTCCAAGGAGTAAACGTCTTTTAATTTCATGGCTGCAGTCACCATCTGCAGTGATTTTAGAGCCCCCCAAAATAAAGTCTGACACTGTTTCCACTGTTTCCCCATCTATTTCCCATGAAGTGATGGGACCGGATGCCATGATCTTAGTTTTCTGAATGTTGAGCTGTTAGTGCATATTAATTATAAATGAAACATTCTACATCTTGTAACATTTTCTAAAATTTTTGCTTCTCAATTTTGAATATAAAAATTAGCTGATGATTTTTATAGATAATATTTAAATAGGGCCCAAAGGCATATTTTTATTAATTCCTTTACTCAGTATTATTTATTGCATCATATAAGTTACTTGCTAATTTTCTTCTCATTTAAGCATATTTTCTAAAAGTTCTGTTATAAGCATTAGCGAGTCATAAATGATTTACTAAGTAAAATGTTAAAGGTATGTTTAATTTCCCTTCATTATTTTTTTGGTTTGTTGGGAATTAGTAGTCATATAGAAACACAATTATATGTGCTATCAAATGCATAGATTGATGATTTTTATCTACATGTATATGTATATACATTCATGTCACCATGCCTCAGGTTAAGATATAAAAAGTTTCCAGGATATAGAATTTTTTAAAAAATTTTCCTTCTCAGTTCATACCATCCCCTGAAAGAGGGAATTACCATTCTGACTTCTATTACCATGATTAGTTTGGTCTGTTCTTGAATTCCGTATAAATGAAAAAAAGCATATATTCTTTTGTGTCTCGATTGCTCTACTTTATAGTAATTCTTAAAATGTAAAATGATTCTTCCCATGTTATTCTTCTAAATTTATTTCTGATTTAGCAAATATGAGAATAATGAAATCCAAAGTATCAGTGGGGGCAACTTTTGCACTGAAAAATTCTTGAAAGGCTGAGGAATTGATCACATTAGTTAATGCTTTAAGAAATAGAGATGAAGAGATAACTTAAGATAATGCTTAGTTCCTGCATTTCACGGGGCAGGGTGACTGCTCACTTCTTACTCAGTCAAAATCTATAGTTTATTATCTGCACTGGGGAAATGGATAACATTGAGAGAAGAAAAATTAACTTCAAATGAAGAAAATTGAACCACACATGTATGTTTTAAATGCTGAGACTCTCAACCATTCATTATTGATCTGGAAGATCATACAATTCTGATAGGAAACCTGTATTCTCCAGGTTTGAAAGGGTAAAGAAGAATCTTCTTGCTCATTTGTTTGTTGCTTTAATTTTGATTTCTGTTGTAAGATTATATCTTTCAGTTTAATTTGACTCTACTCCTAAAATTAGTGCATAAGAGTCTGGGCGAATTCAATAAACACACCATATATTTATTGGTCACTAGCATTTATTTTCTTGTGAATTCTTGTTTATCTTATCTGCTCATTTGTCTATTGGGTAATTTTTCCATTCCATATTGCATTGAGAATTTTATTACATGCAAATGATTTACTCTTTAATCTCTTATATGGGTTTCAGGTAAATCTACCAGTCTATTATTTTGCTTATGGTTTCTTTAAAAAGTTGGGCTTATCTGTATTACTTGTTAATATTTTCTACAAATGATATTTTTGTCATTTTCTCATCGTATTTTTTCATGCATTAAACTATAAGACCATACTTGAAAGTGACTTTTATACTTGGAACCTGTTTTGTTCCTACCAGATAAGATAAAGGATTATGTAGTTTTACAGATTAACACTGGTCTTTTTTGTGAAAGGTCGCCTAGGAACAAAAATCTTAGCAATTACTTTTCCTTAAGTAAGCCCCTTATTTTCCTGAACTGCAGTTTACTCCTTTTTGCTACTGTGACTGTCAGGGAGACAAGACAGTAAACCAGAGGTTTATATATTTTTAAAATTTTTAAAAGGTTTTTTTTGATGTAGACCATTTTTTCCCCATACTTATTTTTTTTGAATTGAAGGAAAACTGCTTCATAATATTGTGTTGGCCTCTGTCACACATTAGCATAAGTCAACCACAGGTATCCATGTGTCCCCTCCCGCTTTACCTCCCTCCCACCTCCCACCCCTTCCCCCCACTCTTGATATGGACTATTTTAAAAGTTTTACTGAATTTGATACAATATTGTTTCTGTTTTATGGTTTTGTTCTTTGGCTGTGAGGCTTGCAGGATGTTAGCTCCCTGACCAGGGATCAAACCCGCACTCTATTGCACTGGAAGGCGAAGTCTTAATCACTGGACTGCCTAGGAAGTCCCAGAGCTTTAATAATGCATGGTCTGTCCACTTTTACAGCTTCTTCTCTTCTCTTCTTTTTTTCTGCTTTTTTAAAATTGCCCTTCCATCCCTGTACTATCCAGGCTCTGAATCAAAGGTACTTCTTAGGTCTCCCACTTGAAATCAAATCAAATGGTAGCTTTTTTTAAAAATGTACAAATCATTCACTTTTCTTTCAGTTCTTTCCATCAGAAACATAATATTTTTTTCCTCCCTATTTACTTCTTTATACCTAAGTAGTACTTTTCAGGAGCTTCTTTGGGTTGAAAAACCTTTAGAAATAGATAAATTCCTTTGATCTATATTGTTAAGTCAGGAGCAAATCAAATATAATTTAAAATATAGTTTCTCCTTCAATGTGGATAAAGTCAACTGTGTTTTTTCTCTTAGGAAAGAGATAGATAAACTTAGCAATCTGTTTAATTTCTACTGTACATCAATAGAAAATATTAGTATTAATATTGAGGAGAATGAAGAGGCAGTGACCGAAGTATTGAGGGAAACAAAGTCATCAAAAAATGAATTAACTGCTTTAGAAAAAATGGTAAGTTTTCATAACTAACATTTAAAAAAATACTGACATTAGCTTTGTACTGTGGCTACTTGAACTTGTAATTTAGAGTATTTATTTATATATTAATATATATATATATTAATATTGAACCACCTATGTCACTATGGGGCTTCCTTATTGTTTTGTGTATATCTCTCTTTCTATTCTCTTTTTCTTTCCTCTAATTAACATCTTTATTTCTATACTTAATGTCTATATTAATAAACTTGTATAATGAGTTTTGATTATCTGTTATGATGATGAATCCCTTAATTTTATATTTCCTTTTGAGTTTTAGGTTATTCTTTTATTAGAGTTATAATTGGAATCACATTCACTTATGGATTACATGATACAGATATGAAATCTGTATGATAGGATTCTTAATCATAAACATGATCTATCTCTCCACTTATTTGGGTAGTTTTACTAAATTGGACCGTAACCAATTTCTTGGAACTTTGTCAAAGGCAAACTCTGTCTTCAAAATCAGTCTGTGATCATTCTTAGACAAATTAACTCTCTGTCTCCACTAAATGTTAAGTTGATTTTTAATGTAAATACTTTTTTTTAATACAGGTAGTACATGCAGTATGTATTATTTATATTTCCTTAAGACTGATTTGTTTAATACTATATAGGTAACTTGCATAAATTTTTGATTTTGGAAAAATGTTTTCTCTGATAGTAGAGTGCAGTTCTAAATAGGTTTATTTTATAAATTGTGATAGTTGTGTTATTTAACTGTTTTATATTTCTGATTTATTTTCTGACTAATATATCAATTGCTATGAAAGCTATATTAAAATATATCTCAGTATGATAGCGTATTTCTTTATTATTTCTTAATTATTTTGCCTTATATAATTTGAAACCATATTTTTAGATGAAACTCACGTTAGAATGTTTAGAGTTGATTTTTTTCTTAAGATGTATTTTGTTTACATGTTTTGGGGCTACTAATTGTTAGAATTTTTGGAACACATATTACATTTACTGGATGTGAAGCATAATCAATATTATTAGATTCTTCAGGAACAGTTTAAGGGCCATATGATCTTTTCCTGATATATATTCTATTTTTCATGTTATGTCTATATTACTTAATAATTCCTATGTTAGGATAATTTCTCATTAATTTATACAATAAATGTTTGATAATATTCCAAGTTTAATACACAGCTTTTTCTATTTATCAGACATCTCTGATTTGGCACTGTTTTGTTTCTTGTTACTAAAGTATATCTTCTATAAGCTTCTTTAGTGAGTTAGATTTGATATTCTCAGAATTTTCTTTCCCTGAAAATTTCATATTTTGCTCTTATTTATGCAGTGTAGGGAATATGCACCTGAATTAAAATTGGAGTAATTTACACCACTGCATAGGCAATGTAAAATAATCCAGAAATAAGCAAGCCTGAAAACACTGAAACACACTGGACTGAAGTGTCAAAAGAGATGAGATGGGATGAGGGAGTTGGAAGAAACTGATCTAAAATAGGTAGATTTAGAACCACACTGTGAACTCATGGGCTGCAGCACACTAGGCTTCCCTGTCCTTCACCATCTCCCAAGTTTGCTCACACTCACATCCCTTGAGTTGGTGATGCCATCAACCAACCTCATTCTCTGTTGCCCCCTTTTCATCCTGCCCTCAATCTTTCCCAGCATCAGGGTCTTTTCCAGTGAGTCAGCTCTTCCGATTAGGTAGTCAAAGTATTGGAGCTTCAGCGTCAATCCTTCCAGGGAATTTTCCAGGGAATATTTTGAATATTCCAGGGAATATTCAAAGTTGATTTCCTGTAGGATTGACTGGTTTGATCTCCTTGCTGTCCAAGGGGCTCTCAAGAGTCTTCTCCAGTACCCTAGTTTGAACGCATCAATGATTCAGTGCTCAGCCTTCTTTATGGTCCAACTCTCATATCCATGCATGATTACTGCAAAAACCATGGCTTTGACTATATGGATTTTTGTTGACAAAGTGATATCATGGGATTTTTAATACACTGTCTTGATTTGTCGTAGCCTTTCTTCCAAGGAGCAAGCATCTTTTAATTCCCTGACTGCAGTTACTGTCCACAGTGATTTTGGAGCCAAGAAAATGAAATCTGTCACTGTTTCTACTTTTTCCCCATCTATTTGCCAAGGGACTCTCAAGAGTCTTCTCCAAAACCACAGTTCAAAAGCATCAATTCTTTGCTGCTCAGCTTTCTTTATAGTTTAGCTCTCACATCCATACATGACTGCTGGAAAAGCCATAGCTTTAACTAGATGGACCTTTGTCAGCAAAGTAATGTCTCTGCTTTTTAATATATTGTCTAGGTTGGTCATAGCTTTTCTTTCAAGGAGCAAGCATCTTTTAATTTCATCGCTGCAGTCACCATCTTCAGTTATTTGGGAGCCCAAGAGAATAAAGTCTGTCACTGTTTCCATTGTTTCCCCCATCTATTTGCCATGAAGTGATGGGACCAGATGCCATGATCTTAGTTTTTTGAATGCTGAGTTTTAAGCCAAAGTTTTCAGTCTCCTTTTCACCTTCATCAAGAGGGTCTTTAGTTTCTCTTCACTTTCTGCCATTAGGGTGGCAACATCTGCATATCTGAACATCTGTTATTGATGTTTCTTCTGGCAGTCTTGATTCCAAACTGAGCTTCATCTAGCCCTGCACTTCACATGATGTACTCTGCATATACGTTAAGTAAGCAGAGTGATAATATACAGCCTTGATGTATTCCTTCCTGATTTTAAACCAGTTCGTTGTTCATATCCAGTTCTAGCTTACTTCTTGATCTGCATACAGATTTCTAAGGAGGCAGGTGAAGTGTCAATGTTTAACTCTTCTCATCCTCTCAATCCTACTGCTGTCTGACTGAATCCTCTCATTTTAAACTTCAACATGAAAGGAGACAGATTCTTGGAAATTGAGGAAAAATCACTTTACCTTGTGAGTCTAGATAACACTTGATGAGGTAGAATGTAGTAGAGTGCAGACACTGAAATAAAATATAGTGTTTTCAAATAGTTATGAGCTCAGTTGTCTAATCATGTTGAAATTTATCATTCATAAAAATGTCACTGTTAATAAAATATTGTCAAAGAGGGGAAATTTATTCACTAAACCTAAAATAACTTTTTTTTATCATTTCTAAAAATGGCAAGTCTGGTCCTTCATAACATAATATTATTTTGATGAGATATTATGAATGTATTTACAAGGTTAGTAATGTTTTTCAATTATAGAAATCATTTGTGAACTATCATATTTTATAGAGCTGATGAGAGCATGATGAAGTTTAGATACATTTTTTCTGTGTTTTGCTCATTATAAAAAACTTTTGAGCTGTATTTTCAAAGTGGGCATATTAAACACTCAATTAAAAGCAATGTTGTGCATCACTTCCAGGCATTGTTTTTTGGTATGCAATCGGTACTTTTAGTTCTAGAGAAAAATAAAAGATTTGTGCTGCCTAATTGCACATACAAGCTAACTGATCTTTTAATATTTCAGGGCATATCATGCTTTCAATTTAGAATCTTTGCTTCATTAATGTATACTTTTCTGTATTTGTATTGTCACTGTATCTAGGAAAACAGATTTTTCCCTTCTCATTTCTACAAACAATAGCTCCTATAAAGTAGAAACCATTTAAAAATTGGTTAAGTACTTTAAAAAAGTTGTCAAGATCAAATTCATCTTAAATGTAAAAATAAAGCTGCTTTTCTATGACTTTTCCCAATGTTGTCTTTGAAGTCTACCTCTCCCATAGCTCAGGAATCTCTGTTAATACCATTATCTGCAATTCTTTGTTTCTCGTAGTATTAAAGAAACAGCCATCTACAGTTCATTTTATCCAAAATGAACTTAATAAAGTAATACAAAATAATACCTTTCAAAGATACATAAATTCTTTGTGATTTTCATATTTTATTGAACAATTATAGCTGTACAAAAATTTAATTTCTAATATACTTTACAGATAAAGGTTGTAAATAAGTGAATTACTTTTGTGTATGTGATATTTTTATATTTTTAGATGTTGTCTTTTTAGTATAAATTTAATATTTATTGCTAAATTATTGATCTAGGGTAATATAAGCACAAATCCAAATACCAAAAAATACCTATTACAGTATACCTTTTGATTAATGTTTTTTCTCAAAATCTTTCAAATTAAATAATTTTGTATTACAAATAAGGCAGCAATTGTTATTGATGCTATTAATTTACTAAATAGGAAACCAGTCTAAAAAAGCTAAGTGGGACTTCCCTGATGGTCCAGGGGTGTGGACCCTGCTTCCACGGCAGGGGTACACGGGTTCTAGCTCTAGTAAGTGAACTAAAATTCCTCATTTCATGTGGTAGGGCCAAAACATAAAATCTAAAAAATAATTTTTAAAAAAGAGCTTTAAGAAGAAAAGAAGCTGAATGATTTTTCTCATACAAACAAAGTTGTGTTACAGTGAAACTGCAATACAATTTTTTATTATTGTTTTATTCTATAGTTTTTATGAGTTATATGGACAAAATGTGATACTGTATAAAATTACACATTGCTAGTTTTTTAGCCATAGATTTTAATCTCTTTATTTTATTGTATAGCATATGTATAAAATATTAAGTAACATCTATGAATTTGGCTTTCTTTATTTCAATTTTTATTTTAGAGAAATGGTTCATGTTATCTAAATATTGATTTCAAACATATGCTTGCTATCATTTTAAAGATTTTAAAAGTATTCTCAGGTTATAAAATCTATCAGGAATAGATGATTACTTACACAGAATACTTTGTAAGCATCTCTGAAGATGACTTTAAATGGTTTCTCATTTGACCTATTGAAACAATGTATTATATTAAAATAAAACCATTTTAAAATTCCTGGGGTGAACTCTACTTGGTTATGGTTTATTGTTCTTTTAATTTACTGCTGAGTTTGATTTGTAATTATTTTATTTTGGATTTTACATCCATATTCATAAATCAGTCTGTATTTCAGTGTTCTTAATTTGTGCTGTATTTGACAGATTTTCTTATTAGGATTATGCTGGCTTTTTAAATGAATTGTGAAGCTTTTCTTCCTTTCTTATTACCTGGAGAATTAATATAGATTTAAGTAAACTTTTTCTTAAAAAACTTTAATAGGATACCTCGGTGAAAAATGATCATTGTTTTTATTTTTTTAATTGTTTGAATTATTGCTTTATTTTTATGGACAGTTGTTTTACTTTGTCATGATTAGTTTTATTAGGATATATATTCCCCCTTGATATCTCTATAATTTTTGATGGACCTAGAAATAATCAAAGTGGATTAAAATTTTCAAATCTAATATAACATTTTATAAAATGCTCTTTTATACTCATCTCTTATTTTTAATTATATGTGTATTTTTCCCTTTCTAAATGAGATTCTTCAAATTTTTAAAAACTGAATTAAAAAGTAGAGGTGACTCTTGGATTAGCAATTCTACAATCTGCCAGCTTCTGAAATAGTAATGTATGTTTCTGTAGTTATAGTTTTCTTTTTATTTCTTTAGGCTTATTCTCTTTATTTTTACTTTCTCCCTCCCTGTTTTGAATGCTTCATGTTTTTGTTTTTAAATCTTACTGTAAGCTACGTTGCATTTCTTGTTGTACTTTGCAGGAAAAGCCCTTGAAAGGATTTTCTGTGCTCATTGTTTCTATTTCTCTCCTTACATTCCCACTTTAGATGATTCCCAGTCAGGCTTTCACCATTACACTGCACTGTAATTGCTACTAATGGATCCTATTTTCTTCTTTATGATCCTCATAAAATCTGGTGGAATTCATTACACAAACTATTATCTTAAATTATTTTATACACTTTTTAAATGGCACGAATACTTAATGTTTATCCTTTAAAGTTTAGAATGCACTCATGTGAGGAGCAGAAATTACTGATCTATGATCTTACTATTTAAATGTAGTCACTGTTAATATTTTGTTTTATGTAGACAGACCTTATGATATATTTTGAAATGATATTATCATATGCATATAATAATTATGGCATTTCTCCTTATATAAAAACTTACTGCCAAATCATATTAAAATACAACTTAAATGATTGAGAGTTTCTTAGACTCTTATTATTGGACATTTAAGATATTTTCAGTTTTTAGGTATTGTAAACAAAGCTGTGATAAATGTCTCTAAAACTTTTAAATATCAATATAAGTCCTTATTTTAACAAAAATATTGTAATGGAAAAATAATGGCACCCCACTCCAGTACTTTTGCCTGGAAAATCCCATGGACGGAGGAGCCTCGTGGGCCGCAGTCCATGGGGTCGCTAAGAGTCGGACACGACTGAGCGACTTCACTTTCACTTTTCACTTTCATACATTGGAGAAGGAAATGGCAACCCACTCCAGTGTTCTTGCCTGGAGTATCCCAGGGACGGGGGAGCCTCATGGGCTGCCGTCTATGGGGTCGCACAGAGTCGGACACGACTGAAGCGCCTTAGCAGCAGCAGCAACAATGTTAATTCAAGTAAAAGCCATATACCTTATATTTCTGATAAGGCTTACTTGATTTACCTATGTTTTCATATTTTTTTCCAAAATTCTGAGAACTTTTCACTTTGCCCTTTTTACAGCTCACTTTTTAATGAAAATATTTCCATTAATTGAATTAATTGTTCTTATCTTCAGTTAATGTACATGTAGCACTTGTCTCTGGAAACTTTTTTCTCTTGGCTTTTGGAACACACGCTATTCTTGTTTCTTCTTACTTTTCTGGAAGCTTGTTCTCAGTTTCCTTAACCCATATCTCTTTATCTCCCCAAACTCCAAACATCTGAGATTCCAAGGGCTTAGTCTTTTATTATAAGCTTTGTATTTCTAATTGCCAACTCAATCTCCCTCTAGATGTTTAGTGGATATCTCAGGCTTTACTTTTTGAAAATTAAACTTAATGTCCAGTTTCTTCATAACCTGCAATTCGAGTTTATTGCTGTTCAGTCCTTGCAGTTTTTCAGACCAAGTCCCTCAAAATACATGTTAAAATTATATATTCATTTATATTGAGAATTACTTGTCCAAAGATGCATATATTCAGTTTTTATAGATCATTACAGTTTTTTTCCTAAGTAGTAATACATTTTCTACTCAGACCACCGTGTATGACAATTCCAGCCTCAGATTAGCATCATCATCTAATATTATCTTTTATTTATCTTTAACTATAAGACTTTTGTTGAATTTATCCTGTTGTGGTTTCAAATTTGCATTTCTCTGATGACTCATGAGGTTGAGAATTTTTAAAGCAATTCATGTAGAATGCTGTTTTAGTCTATCATAGTGTTGGACTCAGATTTCTCCTCCACATTATGGTTGTGACCTTTACACCTTTTAGATACTGAATTATCTTATCTGAAAAACTAGATGTGTGTTAATTTAATATGTTAATACTCTACAAGAGAGATTAGGGATTAAAGTGTTGATTAAAGGGGAAGTACTTCATTCAGTTGTCAAAATTATTCACTGAATTAGTTCAGACCACCAGATACACATGCCTGCTCTCAGATTTGTAAATGGATGATCAACCATTTTTCTCTAATATGGGCTTTTCTAAAATCTCCACTCTCCTCGTGAATTCAGTTAGAACTTCATGTCTTCCTGGGTGAAAAATTCATGGCTTAGGAGAAAATTTTCTGGGAAGACGTTTTGTACTGGGAGAGCTCTGTATCAAAAAAAATAGAGACATCCTTGCAAATGGAGTCACACAGAAAACTAACAGATAGGTCAGATAATGACAATTCTGTGGGAATGAGGATTTGAAAGCATTCCAGATCAGTGAAATGCTCTGGTGGCTCCCTTTGGTGGCTTCCCAACTGATGGACTTCTCCCTAATAGATTAATATGATATTCAAGATTAATATGAGCCTATTATTATATAATGGAGAAGGCAATGGCACCCCACTCCAGTACTCTTGCCTGGAGAATCCCAGGGACGGAGGAGCCTGGTGGGCTGCAGTCCATGGGGTCACTAAGAGTCGGACACGACTGAGCGACTTCACTTTCACTTTTCACTTTCTTGCATTGGAGAAGGAAATGGCAACCCACTCCAGTGTTCTTGCCTGGAGTATCCCAGGGACGGGGGAGCCTGGTGAGCTGCCGTCTGTGGGGTCACACAGAGTCGGACACAACTGAAGCGACTTAGCAGCAGCATTATATAATAGACTCAGACTCAGTGGTAAAGAATCCCACCTACCAAGCATGAAATGCAGAAGACCGGAATTCGATCCCTGGGACAGGAAGATCCCCTGGAGACAGAAATGGCAACCCACTCCAGTATTCTTGTCTGGAAAATTCCATGCACAGAGGAGCCTGGTAGGTACAGTCCATGCAGTTGGGCAGAGTCGAAAGAAACAGCACGCAAGGCTGTTATGAACCTGGAGGGAAGGATTAGGACGAGTTCAAGCGCACAAAGGTCACACCTCTTACTCAGATTAAACTGTTTATCTTAATAGGTGCTCCCCATTTGATGCAAGCCTTCATTCAATTTCCAAAATTCTGAAAAAGCCAATTTTGACTTTTTTTGAGCCAGATTTCTCATTACCTCTGTGGAGAAGAGCTTTCAGATGTTTTTAATCCACCACATCCACCGATATCCTTCATGAGGACTAACTATATCTCAGATTTTCTCAGTCTTAACTTTTCCGTCAGTGTTGTTTATGTTATCTTTTGCCACATAACTTTTGTAAAATATGCCATTGGATACATCACAAATCTTGGTTTGTTTGCCGAGGTAACATTCTCTTTCAGTCCAAGATTATGCAAATAGAATCATATTGTTTAATTTGTACTGTTTTGTGTTTGTGTTTAGGTTTCTGTCCATCTGAAATTTATGTCTGTTATGAAGTCAGTTGAATGTGAAATAGAAATATCACTTTTGTTTTTCTTTTAAACAGAAGTTCTATATTATTCTAACCCATTAATTAAATGACTTCTTTCTCACTGAATTCAAATACTTTAAAAAATGAATTCAGATTGTGAGGCTCTAGTTTTTCCTTCTTTCTTTATTGCAATGCCAAAAATAAATACTCCTTTAATATAGTGGTATTATAAGATGTTTTAATATCTGGTAGCAAGTTTCAAATATTATTCTTATTTTTCAGATACCTCTTCTCTAGCTTCACATACATTTCTTCCATATGAATTTCATTCCATGAAGTTTCAAAGGAAATACTCCTTTTTATTTTATCTATATTAATGTTGGGATAACTGACAGTATATTAAACGTTTCTATGAAATATTTTTTCTTGACATGATGTAGTGACTAAACAATAACAACAAGCTTTTAAATAAGAATTTTTGTTTGCTGTGTTATAGGTCCTCCCTTTTGTGTTGAATTTATTTCCAAATATTATGTTTTTGACAAAAGTTTTAAAATATTGTCATAATGCTTTTAACATATTACTACCTTTGTAGGTAAACACTATTAATTCTCTTATGCTATCTTCCCCAAATTTATTTATTGTGGTCTTAAATAGAATATTTTACCTTCCTAGGTATTCAATCATACCATCTAAAATTGAAGAGATACATTCATATTCAATATTATGCTAGTAATATTTGGTTTCTTTATCCACTTGGGTTTAGCTAAATTTCACAAAACATGATTAATAACAGTAGTGATAAAAGATAATTGTGGCCTCATTTTTGAGTTCAGTGGGTATGGGTTCAGCATTTTATGCTTTATTTTGATATTATGTGTTGGTTCTTTATATTTGGGTATGTTTTCCTTTTGCTAGGTAAAAAACTATGGAAACTAGTGAGTTTGTCAGATAGCTTTTTTGTGGAATTTTGGCCATATTCATGTGATTTTTTTCTTTAATTTGTTGATAGCAGTATTTGCAATTTAAATTTTCTAATTTTTATCAATTCTTAAAAGTAAAATATGTTCTATTTTATCAAGAAGAATTATTCATTTTAACACTATTAGACTTGCTAAATTGTATTTGGAATCTCACATCAGTTTTCATAATGAAAACAGCATGCATTATTTTATAATATTTTAATCAATAGTTAAGTTACTATAATTGCCTAGTTTGAAAGATAATTTATTTCTTACTTTACAAAAGAATGGAAAGCACCACAACTTATTTTGTGTATGTATGTATTTTTTCTTTAGCTAGATGATTTGAAAAGGCTTTATGATCAACTACACTGGAAGAAAAAAATTTATGAAAGTGAATATTTGGAAGTACTTAATAATTTTTATGCCACGGTAAGTTGATGTTTTCATATTTCCCACTAGAGCTTCATTCTGTTTTCCCAACTATTAGCTTATACAACTAAAAGTAATTTCATTATTACACATTTTTTTCTTTTTGAGTTACATAAACAAGTATAAATGATTCTTTTTTTTTTTTAAGAAATCAACATGGGATACTGAACTTTCTAATATTGCAAAGGATTTTTCTGATATTTCAATAGCGTGTTCTCAATTGGTGGAAGAAAATAAAAGACTCAGTACTGATATTGAAACTGTACTAGGTTATATCAATGACAGGTAATACTACCAATATGCTTTTCATTCTTATGTAACATATCTAATATGTTGAATATGATAAATGACTTCATCTTGTGTTCCTTCATTTGTGGATGGTGTGATGGTGTTTGTGTTTATGATCAGCTCACATTTTATTTCTATTCCAAATGTTGCTCTTTAATCATTCTGAATAGCTTTAGAAAAATTAACACAGTGGAAAAATGATCTTATAAGAAGTTTTACATTCATTCATATCACTTCCTTTTAACATATTGTCTTATACTCGAAAATACTTTAAAATATGTCTAATCAATCTCATGATCTCCTTCAGTCAATACTCAATTCTTCCCTGAAACTGCTAAACTGATTTCTTGGCTCATAAACCTGTGAATTTTCTTGATTCCTCTTTTCATTTCAGCCCTCATAGTCAACATGTTAACAGGAAATGTTAACTAATACTAAATTTTTAATCTGTCTGCTTCGCTCTACACCAGAACTCTGGTACAAACTGAACTTATGGTGTTTTCCAAAACTGGTTTTGTGTAGCATTGGTAGTATAGTGGTGAGCATAGCTCCCTTTCAACACTGGTTTTCCTGCAGTAACTATGTTCCCTTTTTAATACATTATCTACATTATGGTTAGTGCATTCTTTTTTCCTTCTATTTTTTAAATGTAAATATTATCCATTTCCTCCATACTTACACTAATTTTAGCAGGGTGTGGGGACAAAGGTCCCACCTTAATGTATCCCACAAGGTCCCTCAGTAGGCAGGTATGCCTGGTTCTGCAACACAAGGTTCATCCTTATTATTTGGTTCAAATACAGTGTCCTTACTTCAGCTTCTCCTTGTTACTATTTTTCTCCAGCCTCTAAGGTGTTTTCATGCTAATTTCTTTTCAATAAATGTTTTTCCTTTAACTTCTACTTTAGTAAATTGCTGTCTATCCTGAAGATTACAGCTGGGGAGTCAGTTCTGGGAAGCTTTCATTGATTGGTTAAATCCAGTTCCTCTAGTATGTGTGTAGATGGCATATTTTCTCTTCTCTTTCACATCACTTGTCAGATTTGCAGTTTTTTTGTGTGTAAATATTTGACTGATGTCCATCTTCCTTAACAAATGGGAAGACATAAGCCATGGCCGTCTTTTCTTCATCACTAAATCTTCATCATCAAGCATAGTTCCTGACCCATACTATGCTGCTGCTGCTGCTGCTAAGTCGCTTCAGTCATGTCCGACTCTGCGACCCCATAGACGGCAGCCCACCAGGCTCCCCCATCCCTGGGATTCTCCAGGCAAGAACACTGGAATGGGTTGCCATTTCTTTCTCCAGTGCATGAAAGGAAAAGTGAAAGGGAAGTCGCTCAGTCGTGTCCGACTCAGAGACCCCATAGACTGCAGCCCACCAGGCTCCTCCATCCCTGGGATTCTCCAGGCGAGAGTACTGGAGTGGTGTGCCAGTGCCTTCTCCCCATACTGTGCTATCCATTATTAATTATTGAAAGGAGGGGAAGCGGAAAGAATAGAGAGAGGTGATGATGATACTGGGCAGTTGTATATGAAGTTTGATACAATTTCTTTGTGCTTATTTTATCTTTGGATGATAGAATGAAACCATTAGTAAAATTCATCTGTATGTTAAACACACTATTTTAAAAGAAAGCAAAAGGATAACCTAAAATTGTAGCTGTATACTTTATTAAAAAAGAGAACCAGGGGAGAAGAAAAGTCTAAAGAGTTGGTAAGCTAATCACAAGACAGCTCTGGAGAAAAGGAAGAGTGTGAATGTTAACTTCATTAGATTATCCAGCAGTAATGACCATCCGCCAAGTCTTAGTGGTGCATGCATGCTAAATCATTTGTAATGTCCGACTCTGTGTGACCCTATGGACTGTATGCTGCTAGGCTCCTCTGCCCATGGGATTCTCCAAGCAAGAATACTGGAGTGGGTTGCCATGCCCTTCTCCAGGGGATCTTCCTGACTCAGGGATCAAACCCACGTCTCTTATGTCTCCTGCATTGGCAGCCCAGTGGTATACAAGTATAAAGGTCTATTTGTCATTCATACTGAAGCTGAGCTGTGTCTGCTTGTGTGTGCTTCATGTTATTTCCGCTTCTCAGATCCAGAAGGATCAGATCTTTCTAGGGCATGTTGCTTTGGTAGCACAAGTGCATTAGTGAGATCACTCAGTGGCTCTATAGCTTCCGTAAAAGATGAAAAATTTTACTTCTGTTCATATTCCATTGATCAAAACAAGTTATATGGGCGAGTCCAATGTTAACCAGGCAGGAAGTCTAATCTTAAAAAGTGAGATAATGAACACTTGGGACGCTAGCACAGGAAGTGGGAATGTAACCATGGTTATAGAGAAGAATTTCCATAGTATACATTATGCTTGTTCATATAATACTTTAAGATGTCACTAATTTCTTTCCTCAAATTTGTATCTGAAACTTAAATCAGTGATTTTAGCAGCAGATTGAGAAGAAGCAAGGTTGAAGAGAGAAGTGGTAAAAGGTTTGCAGAATGAAAGAGAAATTGAAAGATGTGCAGATAAGATCATATCTGCCATGTATCTAAGTAATGTTCCAAAAGAAGAGAAAACAAAGGACTGAGGCAAAATGTGATCATCTAAATCAGCGGTTCATATGTCACAGAAGTTCTTAGGATACTCTTATTTTTGCAAGTCTCTTACTAAGACAGATAGATGCAAAAATAATTACTCATTTCCAAATTTCATTTGCTTTACTTCCAAGTCTTCTAAGTCATTTTATGATTCTGTTTTTTGCAGATATTTAAAGCTTATCTTTTGCCTCTTAAACATAATATGGGTAGTTATTTTATAATCTATGTCTGATAATGTAAATACGTGTAATTTTGTTACTTGCTTCTGTCTCTTATTCTTCTAGCTGATGCTTTTGCTGTCTCTTACCCTTGTGTTCTTGGCTGTCTTTAATGTGAGTTGTCCATTTTATTTTGGAAACTTTCTGTGGGAAATCTTTGAGTCCTAGGGAGAAGTTGTTAATCATTTGCATCTTTATATTTTTGAGAGTGGTTCTCCTTTTCAGTTTGTTTCCTTGACTATGCCCAAGACTTTTTTTAAAAAAATTTCCTCAACTGTGATATTCAAAGCTCCATTTTATCAAATTTCCAGGGCATTCAGAGTGAAAGCACCTTGTATGATCTTTTTAGCAGCTTGATTGTAATGCATATTTAGTGTAGAAAAGAAAATGTAAAATGTACAAAAACAGACTGAAAACCTAAAATCATGTCAATAGAAGTAATCACTGTAAATGTATTGCTATTTCTTTCTGGATGAAACTGTGTGTTCTGATTTTATTTCCATCATTTTTGTCATATTGTTATACAGATTTCAAATACATCATTTAAATATCTAAATATCTATACAAAAGTCTATTATATGGGTGAACCTTAATTTTTGTGAGAATTACTCTAATTTGGGGGTTTTATTTTTATGCCTTATTTTAAATATATATGATTTTTTTGTTTAGAAATATTTCTTAGCATCATTGCTGTTTACCAATGTTAAATAGATTTATAGGAGAAGATTGGCTCTGATACTTGAAGTTCCTAACACCTCTCTAAAACTGCTTTCCAGACTACCACTTATTGAAGCTGAGCAGTACATGAACTTGTTCTACTATGCACCTATGCTAACATGAAGATATAAATTAAATAATTAATTAAGTATATTGTCTGTTGTTCCTATATAGTCCATTTTAAATGGAAATATTAAAAGATAGATGCAATTTTCAACAAACTTTGTTCAGTACTCTGTGTATAACAAATACCTGCAAGACCTTTTGGTGATGATGATGGTATATGATTACTTACCTTGGAGTAGCAGTGCATAGTTAAATAATTTTGTCTTTCAAATAAACCAGCATCCACTTACAATGGACCCTTTGTATTTGGGTCTTTTGATGTGAGCAAATAATTTTACTTGATTGCTTATTCACATGATAGGCTTCAGCAACGTATGTCAAGGAAATGAACTTGCTTAAGATGACTTGAAGTTGATTCGTTTGGATTTAGTTTGCTGAAGTTAACTGTGTGGTATGAATTTCTATATAGCCATTTTCTTACATTTAAGCTCTGTAAAATATTCTAAATACCTACTTCTAATGCTCTACCATACCTCAAGCAAGAAAATGCCTCTGTAACTGCAGTGATCCAAAGATGGGATTGATCATTGAGGGAAATGAGCAAAAAGGCTAATGAACACTATAAAGACAAATTGATATATTTTATGAAATATGTTTATCAAGAGTTAACAGGATGGTAATTTATTTGCAGAGATAGCAGTTAGAATGTGATTGAAGTTGTTGAATAGCCTGGAATACTTAGAATGAATTCACAGGGTACTATGTTTTTCATACTCGTGTAGCTGTATTTTATCAGCCTATTAATCTGAGTTACTTCTTAGGAGTATAGATATAGAATGTGATTTTTTCAGCATTTAGCAGCAAACTTTTGAATGAAAATGCTTAAACTATTTTGGTTTTTCTTTTTTTTTTAAGTTTTCAGATATTAAAAGAGAAAATGGTATATGCCCTATTCAAAATTAACTACTCAGAGATGCATTAGCCTACTTTAGATTTTTTTTAAAGGGATTGAAATCTTGCAAGTAAATAGCCCTTCCTGTTTCTGTTCTCTCCCTCTTCAGAAGCAATCAAAGTCTGAATTTGGTCTCTATTAAAGTACATACTAGAATTGGATTCTCAGTTCTTAGACGTCCAGATTCCTAACCATCTTGTCTTCTACCTCACATGAACCATCTTGTCATTTCCAACACTGGAGTTACCTACTGCTCTTGATTTTAAAAATCCACTCCGTGACAAGCAGAACCTCTCTCTCTAGCTTACTTCCTCTCGTACTACTGTTGCTGCAGCAATTATATAATCCTTTATGATGATTAGTCTCTCATCCCTAGTGTATTTGTATATCCCCTTCTTCTCTTCCTTCCTTTTTTATACAGCCTATTTATAATCAAAATAAGCATTCATTTAAAATAACTTCCAAAACTTTGTTTTTATGACCTGAAAGTACATCTTTGGACTAAACCAAGATCCTAACAGTTGATTGTGGCTAAGAAAACACAACTGTGCTAATTACTGTCATCGTGGGTGGATACTGGTTTGGTGGACCCTAAAAGGTTATACAGGAGAAGAAAATGACAACCCACTCCAGTAGTCTTGCCTGGAAAATCTCATGTATGGAGGAGCCTATTAGGCTACAGTCCATGGGGTTGCAAAGAGTTGGACACGACTGAGCAACTTCACTTTCACTTTCACTTTCAAAGGTTATAGAAGGCGAAGCCTCTTTAGGAAAGAAGGAGCATAAAATTATAATACAGAGTGCCCATAGCCATTTTAATGTTGCTTGACAGAAGATAAATTATATTAGAAAAAGAAAAATAGAGAAAACAGTATTAATAAATTGTGGTTAGAATATCTCATTTTTACAAACTTAACAAAAACATATGACCATGTAAAAATACCATTAGGGGCACTCAAAGGACTTTTTAAGGGGTAGGGGTCAGTTAGAAGCCTTCATATTTAAGCTTCATTAAGTCCCTTGGACTGCAAGGAGATCCAAGCAGTCCATTCTGAAGGAGATCAACCCTGGGATTTCTTTGGAAGGACTGATGCTAAAACTGAAACTCCAGTACTTTGGCACCTCATGCGAAGAGTTGACTCATTGGAAAAGACTCTGATGCTGGGAGGGATTGGGGGCAGGAGGAGAAGGGGACGACCAAGGATGAGATGGCTGGATGGCATCACCAACTCGATGAACGTGAGTCTGAGTGAACTCCGGGAGTTGGTGATGGACAGGGAGGCCTGGCGTGCTGCAATACATGAGGTCGCAAAGAGTCGGACACGACTGAGCGGCTGAACTGAACTGAACTGAACTGAACATTGGAATACATTTGCCCTTGAGTAAAACTTAAATTCTATGGCTATAAGTGTCAAGCAAAATTTAACATGCCAAGAAATTTCTAGACACTTCAGTTTTTCTGACAACTGTTTCATATCCTCTCATTTGACTCAATCCTAATATGCACATCACCCTCATTTTAAGCTAATAATCCCCCATTGTAATTCATAAAGAACATACATGCAATTAAATGGGAATTACCTTTTCTCTTACCAACCTATTTGCATCTGTCTTCACACATTCTGATACAATAATGGAAGACTCTTCTGTATAGGCGGAAAAGGCAATGGCACCCCATTCCAGTACTCTTGCTGGAAAATCCCATGGACAGAGGAGCCTGGTAGGCTGCAGTCCATGGGGTCTCAAGGAGTCGGACACGACTGAGCGACTTCACTTTCATTTTTCACTTGCATCCATTGGAGAAGGAAATGGCAACCCACTCCAGTGTTCTTGCCTGGAGAATCCCAGGGACAAGGGAGCCTGGTGGGCTGCCATCTGTGGGGTCGCACAGAGTCGGATACGACTGAAGCAACTTAGCAGCAGCAGCTTCTGTATAGGAGTGCTCACTACCCATGCACTTGCCACATGGATGCTGTTCTCGCTTAATGCACTCAGAGGTTTGACACAATTTTTTCCTGTTTTCCATGAATCATTATTTTTCTCTATTTTAATACTTTATTAACATTGTATAATATTTCTCAGCTTAGAAGAAACAAACACAAGATAAAGCAGAGCACTGCATCCCCAAAATGCCCTTCCATTCTTTGTGAGAAAAATCTTATTTAAATAGACACTGCTGTTTCCATAAACTCACACCTCATTTTCTATTCAATCCATATTCATTCAAACAAGGATTTTCTCAAGGTATCGTATTCTAGATCTGAAGTCATTTTTTCTCATTAGTTTGAAAGTATTATTCATTTTATTCTTTCATTTAATCTTTAAACTATTGTACATGTGTAAGGTGTATATCATGATGATTTGAATGCACATAGTGAAATGATGATCCCAATCAAGCTAATTAAGACATCATCTCATGCAGTTACCTTTTGTGTGTATGCATGTAGTGTGAAAGTGAAGGTCAGTTGTGTCCGACTCTTTGCAACCCCATGGATTATATAGTTTCTGGAATTATCCAGACCAAGATACTGGCACTTGAGATATACAGTCTTAGCAAATTTCCTGTATTTAATACAGTATTGTTTTTACTATTAATTATAATCATCATGTTTTACATTAAATCTGAGCTTACCTGTATTTCATTTAGTTTTGCTTGATAAGACATCTGATGATATTTGGATGTCATTTCTTTGTAGATAATCTGTTTTTTTCTCTCTGGCAAGTTTAGAATTTTCTCTTCCTATTTTCAGAGTTCTGAAATTTCACTGTTGCACATCTACGTGGGGGTGTGTTTCTAGGTGTCTAATATATCCAGTTTAGTACTAAATGGGACTTTTCAATTTAATGACCCATCCTGGTTTTCAGTACTGGAAATTTTTCACATAAAATTTTGTTATATACACCTCCTATCATTTTATTTAAATGTTTTTCAGTGTTACTGAGGTACAGATGACAAAATTGTGTACATTAAAAGCATGAAATGTAATGATTTGACATATATATCCTTTGAGAAATAATTAACACACATCAATGACCTCACATAGTTACATTTTTTGTTTCTTTTGTAGTGACTATTCTTAAGGCCCTAACTGCTGCTTTGCTTTCCAGTTCCATTTCTATTCTACAAACATGGTTAGCTCATTTGTGAGTGTAACTATATATACTTTTTGTATTTTCTTATATTGTATGCCTCAGTGATTTATATTTGGAACAAAGACAGTACCCAGTGTGGGCAGTAACTGCCATAGAACCTAATGGACAACCAGTCTGTGGACAACTAGTATGGAGAGCTAATATGGACAGCTAGTGTGCCATAGAATCTTGTATTTCTCTGTGTCTTTGAGAATCTTAGTGATATTAATGTCTTACCTTCTTTTTTTTCCCTACCAACTCCTTTCCCTTAGCTATCGGTTTTCTTTTTGAGAGTTTTAGTTGTTTTCTTTTGTTGAGTTTTGTTGTTTCTCTTTTTCATGGGCTGAATTTTTCTTTTATTTTATTATTCTTAGTAGCAATGTTATGTAGGATTAGAAAATCAGTTCTGATGAGATGGATGAAATTGGATCCGATTATACAGAGTGAAGTAAGCCAGAAAGAAAAACACCAATACAGTATACTAACACATATATATGGAATTTAGAAAGATGGCAATGACGACCCTGTATGCAAGACAGGAAAAAAGACACAGCTGTCTATAACGGACTTTTGGACTCAGAGGGAGAGGGAGAGGGTGGGATGATTTGGGAGAATGGCATTCTAACATGTATACTATCATGTAAGAATTGAATCGCCAGTCTATGTCTGACGCAGGATACAGCATGCTTGGGGCTGGTGCATGGGGATGACCCACAGAGATGTTATGGGGAGGGAGGTGGGAGGGGGGTTCATGTTTGGGAACACATGTAAGAATTAAAGATTTTAAAATTAAAAAAAAATAAAAAACTAAAAAAAAAAGAAAAAAAAAAAAAGAAAGGATGGGTGGCTATAGAAGGAAAATAGTGCTCTGAAATTTGAGCATCTTGGTTTGCCAAGCCTTTCTTATTAATATGCTTTTTCTCATGATATTGAGCACAGCTTCACACTTAGAAGTAGCCATCAGGAGAAGCAGAAAAAGAAATGGAATTTTGGAATGTATTTTTCTCTTAGTTTAGATTAAGTCTATGGTTATTTCGTATTTTTGGCAACATAAAATGCGATTTTATTCCCTTTTATCATTATTAAGTATATTTGCCTCAATAGATCCTCTTTTGGAATAATCATATCAATATTTATGCTTTTTTTTTTTTACAGTATAAGGAAAAAATCAGAGCTTGAGTCCGAAATCCAATCTCTTTTGAAAATGAGGTCAAAAAATGAAGAGTTTCTTAAACAACTATACAAGGAAGCTTATAACATCGGTGCTGTTTTTCACCTAACCAAATTTAAAACAGAGGAGTTAGAACAGAAAGTAGCAGAAGTGAGAAGAAAATTCAAGGTTTGTATCTCTGTGTTCTTGTTAGTTATGAAAAGTGTAATGAGCCTGGACTTTATTGATTTAATATTGATAGATTTTAATTTAAGCTATGATAGTTTTTTTCAGAAAAGTCACTCCTATAAATCAGAAGAAAAACCAATTTTTCTTTAGAGGTCGGCCTTAATAGAAGAGAAATAGGGCTCAATGTAGCTAATCAACACTTGTGCCTGCTCGTTTCTATCACCAACCTTAAACTACCTGGATCACCAGAAGAGAGTGATGCTTGGTTGTCTCCTCCTACATATCTAACATGTAAAATAGTTCCTGTCTCTGGCAGGAAGAAGGGATGATGGAAAGTGCCCTCGAACCCATACCAGGGAGTACCTACATTAGACCTGCAAGTTATTAGCTTCCAGAGTACCAAGCAATTAGTTGACCACAGCGCTGTGAAAACAACTGCTTATAGACCTCAAATTCACTCCTAAGTGAGAGAGATGACAAATAGCCACTCCCTGCCACTTGAAATAGAGACTACCAAAGTCAGCTTCATTACCACACCTGAAGGACCACTTTAACAGGCTGCTTTTGTCCATCACACATCACATCCAGACCTCTCCCATCTTTGACATTTTGCGGGGGGGCGGGTGGCTGTTCTGGGTCTTTGTTGCTGTGAGCAGACTTTCTGTAGTCATGGTGAGCAGGGGCTACTCGCTGGTGGCAGTGCTTGGGCTTCTCATTGTGGAAACTTCTCTTGTTGCAGAACATGGGCTCTAGGGAGCACAGGCTTCAGTAGTTGTGGTGCATGTGGGCTAAGTTGCCCTGCGTCATGTGGGATCTTAGTTCCCGGACCAGGAGTTGAACCTGTGTCCCCTGCATTGGCGGGAAAATTCTTAAACACTGAACCACCAGGGAAGTCCCACGGCATTCTTTTTTTAATTAAAGATTTTGGTTATACAAGTATCTGAAACATGTAGAATCTACATTTCTGTCCAGGCCCTGTAGTAGAACTATTTTCAGTGAAGACTTTGTCTTGTGCTGTCTAACCTTAGGACATGTAGATTGCCTTCCCATAAGTGGTTCTGTATTGAAAGATCAGGGTTTTCTTCCCACACTGAGACCAGCTGTCTGGCTGACTTGGTGTGTTGCGCCTGTGTCTCTTCCCATGGGTTATTTATTGAATGGGATTCTTGTATCTTATATATTCCAAAATTAGTATAATAAAAATTATGTTTAGCAAAAATTAATCTCAAAATTATTTTAGAAATATGGCAATGATTATGTAATTTATAATTTAATTTTTCATTAATATGTGTATATCTATGGCCATCGATTAATTTCTTCATTGAAACTGTCAGTGAACATGTCATGCACTGATTTGGCCATTTAACAATGTTTTATTTTTTTCAGGTGACAGGAAACCCTTAATATCATTCATGTATTTTGTCCCATAGCTGTCACAACCTACTTTAACTCTTCACATGTATTGCTTCACTAATCTGAGGCACTCATTTATTAAGAAGGATGTTGTATTGAACTGTTTATTTTTTTCTAAATTTTCCTGATGCCATAAACTACAATTTGTAGGTTAAGTGCAAATTTGATTTGATTCCACTGTACTTGCTTTGCCAAGGCAAAGTGTCTCTCTGGCTAGATCATGCAGAATTGAAGAAGTTGTTCACCAGATTCTTTATCACACTGTGGTAGCTGAGAGATACCTAGAAGGAAGTAACAGAATGAAATTACCCCATTCAGTAAATACTCCCTATTGTTAAACATATCTGCTAATCTCTAAATTGAATATATATAGGACACTAAATTTCTGTGCTGTATTTATGTGTCAGAATGGTGATAACTTAAAAGTAAATTTATAGATAGTTTTTAGATAATTTGTATTTGTAGTAATTCATTTTTTATAATTTCTCCCTTTGTAATGACCGACTGTATTTCATTGACTAATTAAAGAAATTCTATATAATTTTCTGAGTCAGGGCATCATGTTTTCCTTGCAGAGAATTTTGTGTGTTTGTTGATCCTGGCCTGAAATTAGTCCTTAGTATGTGTCTTCCAGAAATTAATTACCACCTCTGAGCTAGATTTGAAAAATAACCTTGACGGGGGAGCCTGGTAGGCTGCCGTCTATGGGGTCGCACAGAGTCGGACACAACTGAAGCGACTTAGCAGCAGCAGCAGCAGCAATGTCTAAGAAGTAGACTTTCTGAATTTTCTTTTTCAAATGTATCATAAAATGCCCCAATAAGTTTTAGGCAACTTAGACTAGAAGCAACTTTGAACAATCAAAATACCCAGAAGTTTCTGGAATGATTTGCCACAGTATTTCCATACATTCAATCCTAATAACTGGTCTATTCAGAAAAGACGTGATTAGCCAAGTCCTAGGATAAAATTAGCTAATAGTGATGGGAGATGAATCAATAAAAGGAAAAAATGTGTTCAATTATGGTGTGACCAGAAAATCATCCAGTGTTATCTGGAGAATGTGATACTGTAAAAAATAAATCTTGAAAGCTCTCATCAGATGTTAAGAAATTCTTAACACTTCAGAAGAAGATTTCTTGCTGCAGGAATTTGCAGGGCTTTTTGTTCGGACATATTGGGATTTTGGTACAAAAGTAAAATATGAAGCCACTCTGATTCCAGGATAAACTTATAGTGTTAGAACTAAGTGGAAACTTAGTAGAAAAGAAGGATGGCAGTAGAAAGGGTGACAGAGTGTTCTGCAAGCTTATTACATCCAGGTCTCTTTATACAAGTTAAGTAATTTAACATTCATAATTCTGTGTGGTTGTTTTTAATATGCTCACTTTGGAGTTATTAATACACTTATTGTAGAGTGATTTTCCAAAGTAGCATGGCTTTTAGGTAGCTGTGGTGACTTTGGGGACAAGATCTTCTGATGGTGATCTTGGAATAAACTAGTCAATTGGATACTAACTAAAGATACACTCCGAACAACAAAAATTCAGTTAGGTTCAAAAATTCAAAATAATCATAGCAGGGATCATTATTAAGACTTTGGATTTTTTCGGATGGCATTAGGGTCACAGCAAAATTGAGTTGAAGGACAGAGTATTTTAACTGCCCTAAAAATCTTGCATGTTCCTCCTCTTCATTCCTCTCCCAAAACCATGGCAACCACTGATCTTTTACTCCATACTTTCACCTTTTCGACATTGTCCTATAGTTGAGATCATGCAATAGATAGCCTTTTCAGATAGATTTCTTTCATTTACTAATATGCATTTAAGGTTTTTCTGTGTGTTTTCATGCATATAATAGCTCATTTCTTTTTAGCACTGAATAATACGCTACTGTCTGGATGCCACAGTTTATCCATTCATCTATTGATAAGTATCTGAGTTGCTTCCAAGTATTGGCAGCTATTAATAAAGTCACTATAAATATCGTGTGCAGGTGTTTTTGTGGATCTGTGTTTCCAACTCCTTTGCGTAAATACCAAGTAATGTGATTGCTGGATCTTACACTAAGAATATAGTTTTGTCTCAGACCAAAACGTCTTCCAGAGTGGTTGGATCATCTGTTTCTTCTGTGAATTTTGGAAGATTGTGCCTCTCAAGGAATTGGTGATTATTTAGGCTATGTAATTTTTAAGCAAATAATTTTTCAGTGTTCCTTTATTATCCTTACAATGTACATGGGATTTGTAGTGATGTCTCTTTTTTCATTCTTTTCTTCTGCATATTTTGTATTTAATTTGCTGTTGTTTTTATCAGTTTCTAAGGTGGAAACCTAGGTTTTTGATTTTAGATCTTTCTTATTTTCTGATATATGTATTAAGTGCTGTGATTTTCCTTCTTAAGTACTGCTTTTACTGAGTATCACAAATTTTGGTAAATTACATCCTCATTTTTATTTAGCTCAAAATATTTTAAAATCTTTTGCAGTTGATTCTTTGACTATGTATTATTTAAAAATGTGTTTAGTCTCTACATATTTTGGAATTTTCTGGTTATCTTTCTGTTACTGATTTCTAGTTTAATTCCATTGTAGTCTGATCACAGATATTATATGATTCTGTTTCAAAAATTTAGATGTTTAATGGTTATTTTTTCTTTTTTTAAATTGAAGTATAATTGATTTACAATGTTGTGCTAGTTTCTTGTACAGTAATGTACTTCATGGATATATATATTCTTTTTCACATTACTTTTCATTGTAGTTTAGTTCAGTTCAGTTCAGTTCAGTTGCTCAGTTGTGTCCGACTCTTTTTGACCCCATGAATCACAGCACGCCAGGCCTCCCTGTCCATCACCAACTCCCAGAGTTCATTCAAACTCATGTCCAACGAGACGGTGATGCCATCCAACCATCTCATCCTTGGTCGTCCCCTTCTCCTCCTGCCTCCAATCCCTCCCAGCATCAGAGTCTTTTCCAATGAGTCAACTCTTTGCATGAGGTGGCCAGAGTACTGGAGTTTCAGCTTTAGCATCAGTCCTTCCAGTGAACACCCAGGACTCATCTCCTTTAGGATGGACTGGGTGGATCTCCTTCCAGTCCAAGGGACTCTCAAGAGTCTTCTCCAACACCACAGTTCAAAAGCATCAATTCTTCAGCACTCAGCTTTCTTCACAGCCCAACTCTCACATTCATACATGACCACAGGAAAAACCATAGCCTTGACTAGACGGACCTTAGTCGGCAACGTAATGTCTCTGCTTTTGAATATGCTATCTAGGTTGGTCATAACTTTCCTTCCAGGGAGTAAGTGTCTTTTAATTTCATGGCTGCAGTCACCGTCTGCAGTGATCTTGGAGCCCCCCAAAATAAAGTCTGACACTGTTCCACTCTTTCCCCATCTATTTCCCATGAAGTGATGGGACAAGATGCCATGATCTTCGTTTTCTGAATGTTGAGCTTAAGCCAACTTTTTCACTCTCCTCTTTCACTTTCATCAAGAGGCTTTTTAGTTCTTCTTCACTTTCTGCCATAAGGGTGGTGTCATCTGCATATCTGAGATGATTGATATTACTCCCGGCAATCTTGATTCCAGCTTGTGTAGTTTAGTAGAGGATACTAAATATAGTTCCCTGTGCTATACAGTATGATCTTTATCTGTTTATACACAGTAGTTTGTATCTGCCACCCCCAAACTCCTAATTCACCCCTCCCCACCTCCGTCCCCTTCTGGTAATGATAAGTTTGTTTTCTGAGTCTGTTCTGGTTCATGAACGAGTTCATTTGTGTCATATTTTAGATTATACATATAAGTGATATCATATGGAATTTGTCTTTCTCTGTTTGACTTATTTCACTTAGTATTTAATCTCTAGGTCCATCCATGTTTCTGCAAATAGTATTATGTCATTCTTTTTCATGGCTGAGTAGTGTTTTTTAAGTGTCATTTTTAATGCTATGTGAAAAAGACAATGTGTTATGTCCTTAGACTGTTCTAGGCCACAGTAATATGGTCTATAACTTTATAGTTTAGAAGTTTGCTAGTTTTCTTGAGTTTTTTTTTTCCCCCAAATATTTCAAGCAACCCAGAACTTTTTTAGAGAAAAATCTTGGCTCTCGCTTCAGCTATTTGTTCATTTCTGAATCAAAGCTTATAGACCTTTTATTTGACTAAAGTAAAAGTCAGAACCTACTGAGCAAGTCCATTTCAATGAACAGAACAGAGCTTTAATAAGCCAAAATTTGATTTGTGCACTATACAGCTTCTATTCCTAATTCCAGATAAGACTGATGGGTTTTTTTTTGCAATTATTAAATTTATTTTCATTGGAATATAGTTGCTTTACAATCTTGTGTTAATTTCTGCTGTACAGCAAAGTGATCAGCTATATGTATAATACAACCCTTCTTTTTTGGATTTCCTTCCAATGCAGGTCATCACAGAGTACTGAGTAGAGAGTTCCTTATGCGATACAGTAGGTTCTCATTAGCTATCTATATATGTCAATCCCAATCTCCCACCACCCCGTCCCCCTTGGTATCCATACATTTGTTCTCTATATCTGTGTCTCTATTTCTGCTTTGCAAATAAATTCATCTGTATCATTTTTCTAGATTTCACATATATGCGATATTATATAATATTTTTTTTTCTCTTTCTGACTTCACACAGCATGACAGTCTCTGGGTCCATCCACATCTCTGCAGATGGCATCAGTTCATTCCTTTTTATGGCTGAGTAATATTCCAGTGTGTGTGTGTTTATGTGTGTGTGTACAGATTTATCCATTCTTTTGTTGATGGACATTTAGGTTGCTTCCATGTCCAAGCTATTGTAAACAGTGCTTCAGTGAACACTGGCATGCTTGTATCTTTCTGAATTATAGTTTTCTCTGGGTATATGCCCAGGAGTGCATTTGTTGGGTCATATGGTAGCTCTGTTTTTAGTTTTATAAGAACCTCTGTACTGTTCTCCATAGTGACTGTACCAATTTACATTCCCAGCAACATTGTAAGAGGGTCCCTTTTCTCCATACTTCTCTCCAGTGCTTATTGTTTGTAGATTCTTTGATGATGGCTCTTCTGACTGTTGTGAGGTGTTACCTCATTGTAGTTTTGATTTTCATTTCTCTAATTTTTAATCAGTGATGTTGAGGATCTTTCATATGTTTGTTGGCCCTCTGTATGTCATGTTTTGGGAGAAATGTCTACAGTGGAGAAGAGACAGTCTCTTCAATGAGGGATTCTGGGAGGACTGGACAGCTACATGTAAAAAGAATGATGTTAGAACACTCTCTAACACCATACAGAAAAATAAACTCAAAGTGGAATAAAGACCTAAATATAAGGCCAGACACTATAAACCTCTTAGAAGAAAACATATTCAGAACACTCTTGGACATAAATTGCAGCAAAATCTTTTTGACTCATCTCCTGGAGTAATGAAAATAAAAATAAATGAATGAGGCCTAATTAAACTTAAAAGATTTTGCACAGCAGAGGAAGCCATAAACAAGATGAAAAGATAACCTTTAGATTTGGAGAATATTTGCAAATGAAGTAGCTGACAAGGGATTAATCTCCAAAATATACAAACAGCTCATGCAACTCAATATTAAAAAACAAGGCAAACAAATAAAAAAATGGACAGAAGACATGATGGTGTTTATAAAATGATTATATAATGAATATTCTGATATTTTTTCATCAAGATTCTTGAGGGTTTATGTCTCATTAAAATCTAGAGGATATTACTTTTCACCATCTGCTACTGCCTCTATTGAGTTATGAACTGATACTATGTCCTTGGCTTTTAACAAAGGCTGGTAAAAGTATGTTCAAAGTTGACCATTGGTACTTAGGTTTTTCGCACTAGTGAGAGAAGTGGTCATACTGTTCAAAATGTTCAAAAATCAATGCACCTAGTTTACTTTAGATTTCAGAACTAAGAGAAAATTTTTCTTGATATAAATTTTATTATTATTATTAATTATTAATCTCTTATTATTAATTAAGCATGCTCTAAAGTTTCATGTGTCCCTCTGTTTTAAGTAACCTACAAGCTCAGAGTCACTTGTGCTTTAAATTGATAGCATAGTCACTCTTCTTTATCTCTCTCATCCGTATTTTCTTTTTCTTTTGTCCCACTGGATTTTAGTTCACTAAGATTCTTCTCTACTACATTCAGAGGAGGAATACTTCAGCAAAGTTGAATGAAAGGAAGTCATTAATTGTAATATTGGGACATCCAATTAGTGGTACATGTTTACTGGGGAAAAGTTTTACGGTACAAATAAAAGAGAAATAGAGTGAAGGTATGTTAAGGCTCAAGTCCTTCAAAAGGCAACTAGGTGTTCCCTTAGTTAAGTACCAGTTTATTTTCCTGACAAATGTACATGGGAGTAGTAAATAGACCTGAGAGGTATTATATAAATAAAGCATATTGGTGGCACAAACACTTGAGAACAAAATTAAACTTTATTTGACTTGTTGCAAAAACTATATGAAAACATAACTTCCATTCCTATTCTACTGGATTAGAGCTTTGTTTGCCAAACAAGAGGTGATGAATTAGTTCTTTAGTATTTCCATTTAAATCTGTGAATTTTGTTTCTTTTTCTCTCTTTTCAAAGGGATATGTGATTTTGTTGAAAGAGTATAGGTTTTGGAGTCAAATGTTTCATAATTTAAATTCCTGTTCTGCTAAGTATTTATTTTGAAAATATTGCTTAGCCATATTGAGCCTAGGTTTTTCATCTCTTAAATGTGTATAACAATACTTACATTGTGCCTTGTGTGATAAATGAATAATATTGAATATAAAGCATTTTGGAGCCTGACAGATGATATATTTTCAAAAATATTACGGATAAACAACTTAAAAGATACTTCATAGAATAGGGCTACTTTCACTTTTTAGGATAATACAGTCTTCAATAATTGACTTGAACATTTAACTCAAGTCTGTCTGTCTCCTGATGAATGTGTAGATTCTAAGTAACATATTGAAAGTAATCTATTTGTTGAATGCTTAATGTGAATATCTCCTTCAGTCTACTACTTTGTATGCATTATCTTCCACTCTCACAGTGATTTTGTGAAAAAAGAACATGTGATGCCAATTTTACATAAATAAACTAATATTTGATAAAGGCAAAGACATATCAGTATAGCGACTCTCATAAGCTGCTGGAGTATCCAGCTCAGTATAAATTAATAGAACCTTTCTGAAAAGTTAATTTATCAATAATAAGTAAAGAATTTAAAGTGTATTCATAATCTATAATTCGTTAACATTATTTATAAATATAGGACTTAAAATCACCAGATAACAAAGATAAACAGAAGCTGCTGCTGCTAAGTCGCTTCAGTCTATATAGATACAATTTGAAAGTGTTTATGATTAATTACATAATAACTGCCAGAAAATACGTTACAGGGGGACAAGAATTATTGTCTATTTTGTACACTGCTGCATCCCTAGGTCTAATAATACTTAGAAAAAAGTAAGTACTCAGTAAATTTTTATGGAAACTTGAGTACATAGTTAACATACAGTGGGAAAATTTAAATACACAGATTTCTAGGTAATAGAGTAATAGTTAAATATATGAGTACAAGGATAAATTGTGAGTTCATTTCATTTAGAATTTTTTTAAATTAATGAAAGTCCTCTTTTTTAAGTGGCTGAAAAAGAACTTACAAGGGTAATTTTACCCAAGGTAGTATTCAATCTCTAGATCTGAAAAGGAATGCACCAAAAAGTCAAAATGTGTATCTCTGGCTTTATGGGTTCATTTTAATTTTTTTAGTTTTAAAATATTTCTACGGAAAGCACATATACCTTCATAAAAAATGACAGATGAAGTAGCAGCACTGTTGTATTTACTTTTGGGTAGAACCGGGCTGGGTGGGCTGCCTCCTGGACTCGCTTTAGGGTCCTGACCACCTAAAACTGCCCTAGCAATTCACAGCCAGAGCTGCCCTGCACCGCTAACTCAGCCCAGCCCACTTGCAGAAATCCCATATTTTGCTCTATGGTTTTTTTTTTTTTTTTAATAATTTTTTTTTAATTTTAAAATCAATTCTTAATTTTAAAGTCTATTTCTCTTTCTTCGTGTCTCATACCTTATGTAATGAATTCTACAACCTTTTCCTTAGTGCCCCCTTTTGTCACTGGAAATGAAAGGGATGAAACATCCGTGATTATCAGCTTAGATCTATTTATGTTTAGTTTCTCCTTCCATTTTCCCTTTAAACATGGGTCTCTGGACACAGAGCATTGACTGTTCCACTTTGCTCTTCAGCTGTCCTTTCTGCTCACGCAGGAGTCTCTTCCATTAGAATAGCTCTCTGCTGCCACCTGCTGGTTTCTGGCTGCTAAAGCCGGGCAGCAAGTCAACCACCGGGATGGTTTCAGCGAAGGCTCTTCCGAGCCTCTGAGATGCTGTCACCCCCTTCCCTCAGTTTCTTTCAAACTCTTCAAAGCGATCTTTTTAATCCATTTTTATTCCTTTTCTCCAAAACCATATTTGAGTAGTTGTGACAGAGACCTTATAGTCACGAAGTGTAGATTATTTATTGTCTAGCCCTTTACAGGGAAAGCTTACAGACCCTGCTCTGAAGCATGTAGGAATAGCAGACGCAGGGGATATTCACAGCCCGTACAGATGCAAGAATGTACCCACATAAGAGTCAGTTGTGGAAGAAGCTGTTCTCCTGCAAAGCAGGGTAAGGCATTATGGAAGAGGGCTGCTGTGTTCAGTGCGTGGCCCAGAAGCAGAGAACCTTAGTGTAGGTTGACTGCAGCGTGAATAGAGTTTCTGGGTGGAGAACCTGGCTGAGGGCTCGCAGACCAGCCGACAGCAGTTGTACCTGAGGAAGGAGAAATTAGTGAGCACCAAAACAAGGCTGGGAATCCCCTTTGCTTGTAAGCCCCTCTGAGCCCTCTACTGATAAAGCCTCTTTACTCCAGCCAGCAGAAGAATACTGTTCACTGTTCACACACAAGACCCAACTCCAGTATCTCAAATCAGAGTTAAGAGTGCAGTGAGAGCTAAGAGACAGTAATTAGGTAACTGGCACAAATATACAATCCACACACACACTTTGCTGATTTGGTTGCTTGCCACATGATTGAGTTATAGCATGTTGCATTTGTTATCACTTTTAAGTTCCCTTTAATCTTATAATGTCCCTTACACTTTTGTTTAGTTTGTCTCTCATCACACAGACATTTTTTTAAGGAGTCAAGGCCAGTTCAGTTCAGTTCAGTTCAGTCACTCAGTCGTGTCCGACTCTGCGACCCCATGAATCGCAGCACGCCAGGCCTCCCTGTCCAACACCATCACCCGGAGTTCACTCAGAGTCACGTCCATCGAGTCCTCGGTCGTCCCCTTCTCCTCCTGCCCCCAATCCCTCCCAGCATCAGAGTTTTTTTCCAATGAGTCAACTCTTCGCATGAGGTGGCCAAAGTACTGGAGTTTCAGCTTCAGCATCATTACTTCCAAAGAAATCCCAGGGTTGATCTCCTTCAGAATGGACTGGTTGGATCTCCTTGCAGTCCAAGGGACTCTCAAGAGTCTTCTCCAACACCACGGTTCAAAAGCATCAATTCTTCGGCCCTCAGCTTTCTTTACAGTCCAACTCTCACATCCATACATGACCACAGGAAAAACCATAGCCTTGACTAGACGGACCTTAGTCGGCAACGTAATGTCTCTGCTTTTCAATATGCTATCTAGGTTGGTCATAACTTTTCTTCCAAGGAGTAAGCGTCTTTTCATTTCATGGCTGCAGTCACCATCTGCAGTGATTTTGGAGCCCCCAAAAATAAAGTCTGACACTGTTTCTACTGTTTCCCCATGTATTACCCATGAAGTGATGGGACCGGATGCCATGATCTTCGTTTTCTGAATGTTGAGCTTTAAGCCAACTTTTTCACTCTCCTCTTTCACTTTCATCAAGAGGCTTTTTAGCTCCTCTTCACTTTCTGCCATAAGGGTGGTGTCATCTGCATATCTGAGGTTATTGATATTCTCCCTGCAATCTTGATTCCAGCTTGTGTTTCTTCCAGTCCAGCGTTTCTCATGAGGTACTCTGCATATAAGTTAAATAGTCAGGGTGACAATATACAGCCTTGACGTACTCCTTTTCCTATTTGGAACCAGTCTGTTGTTCCATGTCCAGTTCTAACTGTTGCTTCCTGACCTGCATACAGATTTCTCAAGAGGCAGGTTAGGTGGTCTGGTATTCCCATCTCTTTCAGAATTTTCCACAGTTTATTGTGATCCACAGAGTCAAAGGCTTTGGCATAGTCAATAAAGCAGAAATGGATGTTTTTCTGGAACTCTCTTGCTTTTTTCATGATCCAGTGGATGTTGGCAATTTGATCTCTGGTTCCTCAGCCTTTTCTAAAACCAGCTTGAACGACAGGGAGTTCACGGTTCACGTATTGCTGAAGCCTGGCTTAGAGAATTTTGAGCATTACTTTACTAGCATGTGAGATGAGTGCAATTGTGCGGTAGTTTGAGCATTCTTTGGCATTGCCTTTCTTTGGGATTGGAATGAAAAGTGACCTTTTCCAGTCCTGTGGCCACTGCTGAGTTTTCCAAATTTGCTGGCATATTGAGTGCAGCACTTTCACAGCATCATCTCTCAGGATTTGAAACAGCTCAATTGGAATTTCATCACCTCCACTAGCTTTGTTCGTAGTGATGCTTTCTAAGGCCCACTTGACTTCACATTCCGAGATGTCTGGCTCTAGATTAGTGATCACATCATCATGAATATCTGGGTGGTGAAGATCTTTTTTTATACAATTCTTCCATGTATTCTTGCCACCTGTTCTTAATATCTTCTGCTTCTGTTAGGTCCATACCATTTCTTTACTTTATGGAGCCCATCTTTGCATGAAATGTTCCCTTGGTATCTCTAATTTTCTTGAAGAGATCTCGAGTCTTTTCCAATCTGTTGTTTTCCTCTATTTCTTTGTATTGATCACTGAAGAAGGCTTTCTTATCTCTTCTTGCTATTCTTTGGAACTCTGCATTCAGATGCCTATATCTTTCCTTTTCTCCTTTGCTTTTGGCCTCTCTTCTCTTCACAGTTATTTTTAAGGCCTCCCCAAACAGCCATTTTGCTTTTTTGCATTTCTTTTCCGTGGGGATGATCTTGATCCCTGTCTCCTGCACAATGTCACGAACCTCATTCCATAGTTCATCAGGCACTCTGTCTATCAGATCTAGGCCCTTAAATCTGTTTCTCACTTCCACTGTATAATCATAAGGGATTTGATTTAGTCATACCTGAATGGTCTAGCGGTTTTCCCTACTTTCTTCAATTTGAGGCTGAATTTGGTAATAAGGAGTTCATGATCTGAGCCACAGTCAGCTCCTGGTCTTGTTTTTGTTGACTATATACAGCTTCTCCATGTTTGGCTGCAAAGAATATAATCAATCTGATTTTGGTGTTGACCATCTGGTGATGTCCATGTGTAGAGTCTTGTCTTGTGTTGTTGGAAGAGGGTGTTTGCTATGACCAGTGCGTTTTCTTGGCAAAACTCTATTAGTCTTTGCCCTGCTTCATTCCGCATTCCAGGGCCAAATTTGCCTGTTACTCCAGGTGTTTCTTGACTTCCTACTTTTGCATTCCAGTCCCCACTTTGCAGAATTTCTCTCAGTGTGGATTTATCTTTGTGTTTACTCATGATTAGATTCAGGTAAAACCCTTGTGGCAGGAATATTACATAAGTTATAATATTGTATCAATAAGACATATTATAAAACACATGGTGTAAGTTTGTCTCATAACCAGTGATAGCTGTTGTTGTGATTCAGTCACTAAGTCGTGTCCGACTGTTTGCCACCCCATGGACTGTATAGCATACAGTCCTCCCCTGTCCTTCACTGTCTCCCAGAGTTTGCTTAGATTCATGTCCATTGAGTCCGTCGTGGTATCTAACTGTCTCATCCTCTGCCACCTTTTTCTCCTTTTGCTTTCAATATTTCCCATCTTCAAAGTGTTTTCCAGTGAGTCAGTTCTGTGCATCAGGTGGCCAAAGTGATAACTAGTAATAATAAGTTTGATCATTTGGTTAAAGTTATGGTTTATCCATGCTCCTGCTATAATTAACAAGTACTCAACTGAGTGATTATCTTCCCTAGTAGCTCAGAGGGTTAAGAATCCGCCTTCACTGTGGGAGACCTGGGTTCAATCCCTGGGCCAGGAAGATCCCCTGGAGAAGGGATAGGGTACCCACTTCAGTATTCTGGCCTGAAGAATCCCATAGACTCTCCATAGAATCCCAGTCCATGGGGTCGCAAAGAGTTGAACATGACTGAGCAGACTTTCACTTTTACTTTCAACAGAGTGATATCGTAAGAATATGGAAATGTTTCCAAAAAATTCACCCAGTGGACTTAGCATTCATTGATAATTCTTGGTTGAATTACCAATGATTGACTTCATTATTGTAACAGGTGTGAAATGATGATGTTTCTGGGCTTTCATTCCCTTTACCGTACTTTGGCAGTTTGGAAAACCGAAAAGCCTGGCCCAGGTTGGGCTGCAGAGTGCATTCCTGAGAAAGGCAGTCTTCTTTCAGTGCTTATTCAGTTACTTATCTTCTTGCCTTCCCTACCACCTCACCCATTTCCCTGCATCTCGGGGAAAATGTCCTGTAGGCTTTTTTTCATTGTTTCTTCTCAAGATGCTGTTTATGAGTGAGAATCTGTGTGATAGTTGGATGAATCCCAAGTTTCTCGTTATATAGAAAGACATTTTTTTTTTATTTTTATTTTTACTTTATTTTGCTTTGCAGTACTGTATTGGTTTGCCATACATTAACATGAATCAGCCACGGGTGTACAGAGTTCCCAATCCTGAACCCCCCTCCCACTCTGGATTATCCCCGTGCACCAGCCCCAAGCATCCTGTATCCTGTATCGAACATAGACTGGTGATTCATTTCTTACCTGATAGTATACATGTTTCAATGCCATTCTCCCAAATCATCCCACCCTCTCCCTCTCCCACAGAGTCTAAAAGTCCGTTCTATACATCTGTGTCTCTTTTGCTATCTCACATACAGGGTTATCATTACCATCTTTCTAAATTCCATATATATGTGTTAGTATACTGTATTGGTGTTTTTCTTTCTGGCTTACTTCACTCTTTATAATCGGCTCCAGTTTCATCCACCTCATTATAACTGATTCAAATGTATTCTTTTTAATGGCTGAGTAATATTCCATTGTGTATATGTACCACAGCTTTCTTATCCATTCATCTGCTGATGGACATCTAGGTTGTTTCCATGTCCTGACTATTATAAACAATGCTGCGATGAACATTGGGGTACACGTGTCTCTTTCAATTCTGGTTTTCTCAGTGTGTATGCCCAGCAGTGGGATTGCTGGGTCATAAGGCAGTTCTATTTGCAATTTTTTAAGGAATCTCCACACTGTTCTCCATAGTGGCTGTACTAGTTTGCATTCCCACCAACAGTGTAAGAGGGTTCCCTTTTCTCCACACCCTCTCCAGCATTTATTGCTTGTAGACTTTTGGATTGCTGCCATTCTGACTGGTGTGAAATGGTACCTCATTGTGGTTTTGATTTGCATTTCTCTGATAATGAGTGATGTTGAGCATTTTTCATGTGTTTGTTAGCCATCCGTATGTCTTCTTTGGAGAAATGTCTATTTAGTTCTTTGGCCCATTTTTTGACTTGGTCATTTATTTTTCTGGACTTGAGCTGCATAAGTTGCTTGTATATTTTTGAGATTAGTTGTTTGTCAGTTGCTTCATTTGCTATTATTTTCTCCTATTCAGAAGGCTGTCTTTTCACCTTGCTTATAGTTTCCTTTGTTGTGCAGAAGCTTTTAATTTTAATTAGATCCCATTTGTTTATTTTTGCTTTTATTTCCAGTATGCTGGAAGGTAGATCATAGAGGATCCTGCTGTGACTTATGTCGGAGAGTGTTTTGCCTATGTTCTCCTCTAGGAGTTTTATAGTTTCTGGTCTTACATTTAGATCTTTAATCCATTTTGAGTTTATTTCTGTGTATGGTGTTATAAAGTGTTCTAGTTTCATTCTTTTACAAGTGGTTGACCAGTTTTCCCAGCACCACTTGTTAAAGAGATTGTCTTTAATCCATTGTATATTCTTGCCTCCTTTGTCGAAGATAAAGTGTCCATAGGTGTGTGGATTTATCTCTGGGCTTTCTATTTTGTTCCATTGATCTATATTTCTGTCTTTGTGCCAGTACCATACTGTCTTGATGACTGTGGCTTTGTAGTAGAGCCTGAAGTCAGGCAAGTTGATTCCTCCAGTTCCATTCTTCTTTCTCAAGATTGCTTTGGCTATTCGAGGTTTTTTGTATTTCCATACAAACTGTGAAATTATTTGTTCTAGCTCTGAAAAATACCGCTGGTAGCTTGATAGGGATTGCATTGAATCTGTAGATTGCTTTGGGTAGTATACTCATTTTCACTATATTGATTCTCCTGATCCATGAACATGGTATATTTCTCCATCTATTAGTGTCCTCTTTGATTTCTTTCATCAGTATTTTATAATTTTCTATATATAGGTCTTTAGTTTCTTTAGGTAGGTATATTCCTAAGTATTTTATTCTTTTCATTGCAATGGTGAATGGAATTGTTTCCTTAACTTCTTTTTCTACTTAGAAAGACATTTTAAAAACATATTTTTGACTGTGAAAAGCCCTGAAATTTTACAATTTCATACCCCAGCCTAGGGTCTAATTTTTGTTGTTGTTGTTATTTGTTAATGCATTTGTTCAATAAATTGTTCATTCAATAGAGATTATATGCCACAGGACTGAAAGCTGAGAAGAGGAGGGGGCTTACTTCAGAGTGCTGTATAGTAGCCCAGGCTGCAATGTCAAACAACTTGGCATTGATACTTGTTGAATCTTAGTCATGTGGCAACTGCCATGACATTTGTAACCTTAGGTTTCTCATCTTTGAATTGTAGGCCTGGCATGCTGCATTCCATGGGGTTACCAAGAGTCAGACATGACTGGGTGACTGAACAACAACAGTTGTAGCTAAGTCACTAAATGGATACGATGACTCACATACATGTGCGTGTTGCATGAACACATACACACACAACACACAGGCAGCCCTCACTTTCTGCAGCCTCAGCTTAACTGAAACTTGTGCATCTCTGATCATTTTGCAAGGTCCCTACATGGATTGATAGGGGTGCCTATCTGTATAAAATATTCTAGGAAATTCCCCAGGATACAGCACATTCTCAAAAAATGGTACTTAGATGATTAAATCTGGGAATCTTTTCACAACTAACTGTAGCTCACTGTCATTGTCCAGTCTCTCTTTTTGAATGTTTTCAATGATAAGCAATCAGTATTTTGCTAAGAACACTACACTCTGGTTCTTATGTTAAGCCTACAGTAACGCATACCCATTTTACCCTGTACTGTTTTTCTGCAGTGACATAACCCATGCTGCAGAATTTAAAAAGGAGCCTCTCCCTGGTATTCATAACCTTCTAAGCAGACTCTGTTTTAGAGCCAGCTATCGTGTCACTGGAGCCTTCCCAGCTGGCACTAATGGTAAAGAATCTGCAGGCAATACCGGAGATGTAAGAGACATGAGTTTGATCCCTGGGTTGGGAAGATCCCCTAGAGGAAGGCATGGCAACCCATTCCAGTATTCTTGCCTGGAGAATCCCATGTACAAGGGAGCCTGGTGACTACAGTCCATGAGGTCACAAAGAGTTGGACATGAAGCAACCTAGCTTGCATGCACACATGGCATCACTGGCAGATTGGTGTATCTATAACACAAAGTCTCAGTTCGATTCCTCTGCCTGTGGAATAGGTGGCTGAGTTACAGAGTCCAACAGTCCAATTGCTTAGAAAGCCTAATGGAAAAGCAGACTTTGCAAAGGAAGAGACAGGACAGTCAGAAGGCTCTAGACTAAATATTTCAGTCACATTGAAGGATCCTACATATCCAGGCATCACTGAGATCCTAAGGCAATGAAATCAAGTCCCTGGGCTCTCTATGTGGATTAGCATCCTGCTTCCAACGTGTGCTAGTTTTTTGCATTCTGGCAATTTATATAATCTGTCCCAATTTTCCCATTTGCAAAAGGGGACAATACTAGCGATTTCATGGATTTCATAGTGAGGTTAAAACAAACTCTACATAGTAGGCAGATAATAATATTTTGCCTATAAGTCTGAGTAGTACTAATGATAGTTTTATCATTGAGGGGACTCATGACAGAAGCTTCGTGGATGTAACTGCCCAGATTCTACTTCAGAAATCAGTTAAGTCACTTTGCTTGAGATCATTCCCCTTCCAGGTGCAGCAAAGCTGGGGGCCTGTTCTTGCTTCAGGACACCCCATGGTGTTGACCAAGCTTCTTGTTGGGGATTCTTTGTATTAAGAGCTCAGCCTATGTTTTTGCTTAATCCTGCATCATCTCTCATCTTCTTTCTATTTTCCCATCATGCCCCCTCTCCAGTCCAACAGGAGTTGATTCCAAGTACACGCCTTAATAAGAATTCTGCACACAAAACCCCACCACCTCAGAGTCAGCTTTACAGGGAATGCTTCTTATGACAACAGGAAGGGGTGACAAATAAGTCCCCTCACTCAGATGTTGCATTGTGTGGCCTGAGACCTGTGACCCTCAGAGCTCACCTTAGTGTCAGTCTTAGGCTAATTCTTGGGTTCTTGAAGGTCATAGTAACTTGGTAGCTCCCCTAGGAACTGGTCATCTTCCCAGCATTTGGCCAGTTCCCGGATGGACAGAGTATGCTTTCAGGAAGGGGTTAGTACTGAGGGAAGGCCTTGAACATCTGGCTGGAAACACACCCTGTGCCTGGTGGAAGTTGAAATCGGCAGCCCAGTCAGTAACAGATACTAGGTTGGCCAAAAAATCCATCCGATTATTTCCATACCATCGTCCAGAAAAATCCGAAGGACCGTTTTGACCAACCCAGTAGTTTCCCTTCTGGTGACCTGTCATTTGGCCTTGCTCTGAGTCACGGAGGTTTGGGGGCATGATAGAAAACAGAGCCTGAAAGAGTTCCCTGAGAGGCGAGAGTGAAGCTCCAGATGTTGTCTTGCAGGAAGTGCATATTGATCCGCTGGTAATAGGTTGAGTTGGTTTTGTAGAGAAATATAGGTTTCAAAATTTCATGGGACTCTTTCCCTTCTTTTCAAAGAAATGCAATTGTTTTACTCTTGCATCTTCAGACTTCTAGCCTATTTTATTATAATGTCTTATATACTGGGGGCTTCCCTGGTGGCTCAGAGTCTTATATACTGACTTCTCGGGTGGCAGAGTGGTAAAGAATTTGCCTGCTAGTGCAGGAGAGGCAATGGCAGCCCACTCCAGTACTCTTACCTGGAAAAATCCCATGGATGGAGGAGCCTTGTAGGCTGCAGTCCATGGGGTCACTAAGAATTGGACATGACTGAGCGACTTCCCTTTCACTTTTCACTTTCATGCTTTGGAGAAGGAAATGGCAACCCACTCCAGTGTTCTTGCCTGGAGAATCCCAGGGACGGGGACCCTGGTGGGCTGCCGTCTATGGGGTCGCACAGAGTTGGACACGACTGAAGTGACTTAGCAGCAGGAGAGGCAGGAGACTCCTTGAGTTCAGTCCCTGAGTCAGGAAGATCCCCTGGAGAAGGAAATGCAACCTACTCCAGCACTCTTGCCTGGGAAATCCAGTGCACAGAGGAGCCTGGTGGGCTACAGTCCGTGAGGTCACAGAGCGTTGTACAGGAGGGACTGAGCACATATACTGTCTGCAGTTTTTATTGGCCTTATTTATGCAAATTCTTTTTGTATGATGTTACTTTATATAAGTTCAGGAACTTGAATTCACTTAAACAATAGAGTTCTCTCTTACTGGCAATTTAAAAAACATTAAAAGGATGAATGAATCTTAAGGAAACACTAATTAATCCCCATTGCAGCCCAAGTAACCTTCCTAAAACACACACCTTGCTTAACATTCTTCACTAATTTTCTTATTGTGCCTTAAAGATTCTACATAAGCTGATAGTTTATCTTTTCAGCTTCATGCCTTACCATTTTGCAATTTATCTTCTTGATAAACACACACACACACACATTTTTCAGTTACTATTTTGAAATACAGTATATTTTTTCTAGTCTACAGAGTCATTTGTAATTTGGCTCCCTTAACACTAGTTGATAAAACTACTGTTATCTGTTATCATATTAGAAGAGGCAACTAATTTCTTTTAAATTATCAAAATACGTCATTGAATAAATTGGTTTTAGATGTAGGTATATCCTTGAGTGAAGTAATATATTAAAGGTATTGCTTTCTTTATCTCCTCTTTTCTTCTTTGGAGTTATTTTGCTTTACTTCAGAAGAGTGTAATTTTGATGGGTTGCTATACTAAGGAAATGGGTTGTAGGAGAGAATTATTGACTTGTTTCTTTAGAATGTCTGTGCAGACTCTGTTATATGATAGGGATTCAGTAATGAAGGAAGAGTTTTAGAGAACTTCAACAGTTCTTCTTTACAAAGCCGTACATCTTTTTTTAATATAGAAGACAGCTTAAATCCAGGACAACTCCTCCCTCAAATAAGGGGTTCCAAGAGGTATTTCTAAACACAGAAGGAAATTTTTGAGTTACTTCTAAATCTGGTTCTGTGATAATATAAAGTACAACTATAAGGACATTAAGACTCTCTATCCAAGTTCAGTTCAGTTCAGTTCATTTCAGTCGCTCAGTCGTGTCCAACTCTGCGACCCCATGAATCGCAGCACACGAGGCCTCCCTGTACATCACCATCTCCCAGAGTTCACTCAGACTCATCGAGTCCGTGATGCCATCCAGCCATCTCATCCTCGGTCGTCCCTTTCTCCTCCTGCCCTAATCCCTCCCAGCATTAGAGTCTTTTCCAATGAGTCAACTCTTCGCATGAGGTGGCCAAAGTACTGGAGTTTCAGCTTTAGCATCATTCCTTCCAAAGAATTCCCAGGGTTTATCTCCTTCAGAATGGACTGGTGGGATCTCCTTGCAGTCCAAGGGACTCTCAAGAGTCTTCTCCAACACCACAGTTCAAAAGCATCAATTCTTCGGTGCTCAGCCTTCTTCCCAGTCCAACTCTCACATCCATACATGACCACAGGAAAAACCATAGCCTTGACTAGGCGGACCTTAGTCAGCAAAGTAATGTCTCTGCTTTTCAATATGCTATCTAGGTTGGTCATAACTTTTCTTCCAAGGAGTAAGCGTCTTTTAATTTCATGGCTGTAGTCACCATCTTCAGTGATTTTGGAGCCCCAAAAAATAAAGTCTGACACTGTTTCCACTGTTTCCCCATCTACTTCCCATGAAGTGATGGGACTGGATGCCATGATCTTCGTTTTCTGAATGTTGAGCTTTAAGCCAACTTTTTCGCTCTCCTCTTTCACTTTCATCAAGAGGCTTCTTAGCTCTTCTTCATTTTCTGCCATAAGGGTGGTGTCATCTGCATATCTGAGGTTATTGATGTTTCTCCCAGCAATCTTGATTCCAGCTTGTGTTTCTTCCAGTCCAGCGTTTCTCATGATGTACTCTGCATGGAAGTTAAATAAGCAGGGTGACAATATACAGCCTTGATGTACTCCTTTTCCTATTTGGAACCAGTCTGTTGTTCCATGTCCAGTTCTAACTGTTGCTTCTTGACCTGCATACAGATTTCTCAAGAGGCAGGTTAGGTGGTCTGGTATTCCCATCTCTTTCAGAATTTTCCACAGTAGCCATCATGGTCAACAAAAAAGTCCGAAATGCAGTACTTGGATGCAGTCTCAAAAATGACAGAATGATCTCTGTTCGTCTCCAAGGCAAACCATTCAATATCACAGTTATCCAAGTCTATGCCCCAACCAGTAATGCTGAAGAAGCTGAAGTTGAACGGTTTTATGAAGACCTACAAGACCTTTTAGCACTAACACCCAAAAAAGATGTCCTTTTCATTATAGGGGACTGGAATGCAAAAGTAGGAAGTCAAAAAACACCTGGAGTAACAGGCAAATTTGGCCCTGGAATGCGGAATGAAGCAGGGCAAAGACTAATAGAGTTTTGCCAAGAAAACGCACTGGTCATAGCAAACACCCTCTTCCAACAACACAAGACAAGACTCTACACATGGACATCACCAGATGGTCAACACCAAAATCAGATTGATTATATTCTTTGCAGCCAAACATGGAGAAGCTGTATATAGTCAACAAAAACAAGACCAGGAGCTGACTGTGGCTCAGATCATGAACTCCTTATTACCAAATTCAGCCTCAAATTGAAGAAAGTAGGGAAAACCGCTAGACCATTCAGGTATGACCTAAATCAAATCCCTTATGATTATACAGTGGAAGTGAGAAACAGATTTAAGGGCCTAGATCTGATAGATAGAGTGCCTGATGAACTATGGAATGAGGTTCATGACATTGTACAGGAGACAGGGATCAAGATCATCCCCATGGAAAAGAAATGCAAAAAAGCAAAATGGCTGTCTGGGGAGGGCTTACAAATTGCTGTGAAAAGAAGAGAGGCCAAAAGCAAAGGAGAAAAGGAAAGATATAAGCATCTGAATGCAGAGTTCCAAAGAATAGCAAGAAGAGATAAGAAAGCCTTCTTCAGCGATCAGTGCAAACAAATAGAGGAAAACAACAGATTGGGAAAGACTAGAGATCTCTTCAAGAAAATTAGAGATACCAAGGGAACATTTCATGCAAAGATGGGCTCGATAAAGGACAGAAATGGTATGACCTAACAGAAACAGAAGATATTAAGAAGAGATGGCAAGAATACATGGAAAAACTGTACAAAAAAGATCTTCATGACCCAGATAATCATGATGATGTGATCACTAATCTAGAGCCAGACATCTTGGAATGTGAAGTCAAGTGGGCCTTAGAAAGCATCACTATGAACAAAGCTAGTGGAGGTGATGGAATTCCAGTTGAGCTGTTTCAAATCCTTAAAGATGATGCTGTGAAGGTGCTGCACTCAATATGCCGGCACATTTGGAAAACTCAGCAGTGGCCACAGGACTGGAAAAGGTCACTTTTCATTCCAATCCCAAAGAAAGGCAATGCCAAAGAATGCTCAAACTACTGCACAATTGCACTCATCTCACATGCTAGTAAAGTAATGCTCAAAATTCTCTAAGCCAGGCTTCAGCAATACTTGAACCCTGTCGTTCAAGCTGGTTTTAGAAAAGGCAGAGGAACCAGAGATCCAATTGCCAACATCCGCTGGATCATGGAAAAAGCAAGAGAGTTCCAGAAGAACATCTATTTCTATCCAAATATCAAACAGAAAAATTTTCCACATATTTTTTGTCCACCATCTTTCAAGGAATGATTTTTAAAAATAAGAAACAACAAAAGGGAAAAATTTTTCTAGCCACATGGAGAACCTGATCATATTTTGTAAACTTTAAAGTTGAATTCATCTCTCTCGCTTTCAAAATGGAATGTGTTCATTCTGGAAAATGTTAAAAGCAGACTGATATTTTTAAAAAGAGTAATTGAAGACTATCTAGTTTTTCCTTTTTGATTTTCTTACTTTGATATTTTAGTTCACGTTTATAATGTACAATTAATTGAACAGATATTCTGTATTCTATTTCCTGGTGTTGTATCACTTACTAATTTTGCCTCAGATAACATCAGGGTTTTTGTGTGTGTGTGTTTTTTTTTTTAATTATAATACTCAGTTTGTAGTGACCAGTTAGTCTTTATTTTAACCTAAGTAAAGTGTATTTTGTGTTAGCAGTTGTCAGTGACTTTTCATACATAAAACCTCCTTTTGTTTTCTAAAAAATTGATACTGTATAGGGCAGAGAAGACTTCCTGAAGAAACTCATTCGAGGTGAAGTGGCTAGTGGAATGATGATTCAGGTAAACCCAATTGGTTTCAATATTTTATTCTTTTTTTAATTTGCAGTTTACTTAGCATTTTAAATTTGCCTGTAATGAGGCATCTTTTCACTATTTGGTTTGCAAGCCAGCAGTTTTCTCTCCTTAGCTGATGCCAGTTGCCCTCTGTGTACAGCGTGTCTGATCATGCATAAAGAAACTGACCTCTCATACACATATCTCATTTGGTGGCTTAATGGGAATTTCTGCCAGTCTAGTAAAAGGGCAGTGTCTCTTTAGTTTGCTTTGTGATGATGTTATGTTTTCTTTAGTTTTAGTGTCTTTCAGCTGAATTCTTTTATTTAAGATTGAAAAAAAAATACTATGATATTTCTATATAAAGATTTTGAAACTAAAACATTATAGCTAGCAGGGCTTCCCTGGTGGCTCAGATGGTAAAGAATCTGCCTGCAATGCAGGAGATCTGGGTTGGGAAGACCCATGGAGAAGGGAACAGCTACCCGCTCCAGTGTTCTGGCCTGGAGAAACCCATGGACAGAAGAGCCTGGCAGGCTACACGCCATGAGTTCACAAAGAGTTGGACAGGACTGAATGACTTTCACTTTCACTGTTTAGCTATAAACATTAGCTATAACACTGTATAGCTATTTTTTACTTTTTGAAATATTTGTCTACCACCTACATATCTTTTGGATCCCAGAAGACGTGTTCTGAACCCTGGCATGTTTCTAGGTTGCCTCCCCTTCAGAAATATATAAGTATTTGAAACCATCACTATAAAGAAAGTAAAATCAAGACACAAAACAGTCCAAAACAGATTATTAAAAAAATATTTGAGATTATCTGTACTGCTGTTCTTCTCTGAAGCAAACATAAATTTTGTACTTTTTTTCTGCTGGCAAATTTGATATTTTAAAACATATAAAAGCAGTGTCTCTCAAATTCTGTATGTTTGAAAATGCCAAATTGTCTCATTTTTTTCCTCGCTGTTTATAAGCCCAATAATTCAATAATATTCCAGATCTTTTTGCTTAATAGTTTATGGATTTCTTCTTATTGATTTTATTTAGTCTTAGACTGCAGGACTTACATATATTACAAAATTTGTCATTAAAGTGTCCTCTAACTTTATTATCCTCCAATACATAAGAACATTTGATTTCTATTGTCTATTAAATTTTTTCTCATTTTTTCTAATAATGCCTTTAAATGTACTATATTTTAATAATATCTTTAAATATACACTGTAAATATACTATATTCTACCTATTGCTTTTTTATGGTGGCATTTATTGTTTTGATTTTTAAATATTACTACCCAGCACAGGATAAAGTCTCAATAAATGTTTAGGTAATTAATAACAATGAATTATTTAATAATCTTTGCTGGCAGAAAAAACTCTTTTCCCTTCAAGACGAACAGACACTTGAGAAGCAGGACCTTCTGAGAAAGAAAGCAATCTATTCCCTAGCACTGGCAGAAATGGAGAAACCGCTGCTTAAACTAGAAGAAGAAGCTGAAAAAATCAAAACTTGCCACCAAGAACATGCTGATGTAAGCATTTATCATTAATCCAGAAACTAATTTGCGGGAATATTTAGGTCGCTAAATCATTTATGCAGTTTACAGTATCATTTGGAAAATTAGGATTTCACATCGGAAGATGTAAAAGCATGGACAAAATAAGCAACTAACTATTCCAGGATCACACAAGTGGTCTGCAGTGGAATTACATAGCAAGACAGTATTAATGCTATTTCCTGGAACCCTTTACTTAGAGTATACCCAGGAAAAGCAATTCCCAAATGAATGAGTGGTTATTTTTCTGGTATGATTACCCACTGTAGGAAATTTAATTCAAAGTCTTCACTGCTTGTTAGTAAAGTTCCAAAGCTGTGCTTGTTCAAATATGAAAGATAATGCGTCCTGACATTTTCATGGTAAATTTGTGACGTGTATAGATGAAGTGAAGACAGCTGGGATGAAAAATAAGCAAATGTTGATAAAATATTTGCAGAACAACAAGTTTATGGCAGTAACTGATATTACTAGCCCTTCCCAAAAAAAGATTTAATAGAAAAAATATGTATACATCATACCATTAGTCTTTTGAAGAAGTAGAAGGTGTGGTAAGAGGTATACATTCTTGTCCTCACCCGCAGGGCGAACATGCATATATTCGTTTGGGCCATTTTGGCAACAGAATTGTTTTTTATGTGCAAATGATGAGGTGACTTTGTATTTTTAGACTTTTCAGAATTTCATTTATTAAAAACTTTGTGATTTTGAGTTTCCTTATTATGAAATTTTATTTTGATCTTCAAAGCATCTCTATAAAATAAGCAAGAGAGAGTTTAGCTGTAACATAGGCATGAGAAAACTTGAGCCTACCTGCATGAAGCAACTTGTTCAAGGGCATAAACCATGGAAACAACAAACTCTGAGTATACATCTCAACTTAGGACTTCCAGTGCTTATCCCAGAGCTCATATAATGGATATATAACCAGTATTAAGAACCAGTGAGATAAATTATTTTAACAATGGCTCCTCCTTATACTAATGATAGGAGTTTATTAGTTACATCAAAGCCTTGGTGTAATCATCTGAGAATGATAATGAGTACCAGAAAAGATTAATGACTTATTTCTTTACTTTATACTAGCCATTGTTTTCTACTTTCTTGTAGTTCAGTAATCAATTTTGGTTTATTATTTAGTAGTGTATAAATTATGAACACTATTAATTTAGCATAAATTCTGAGAAGAATAAGTTTTCACACACTATAATGAGTACTGAAAATTTGGAGTTTTAATTTTGATTAAAATGTTTAAATATTGTCAGGAAAATTTATTATTTCTATGTGAGTTTATTAGCTGTTATTACTTAGCTAAAATTGATTACCATTTTATTTTCTTTGGTTATTCAAGTTAATATTAGGATTATGGATATCATAGTATGTTTTTGTAATTCATGTGTGGTCATCCTTTCCTTTTACACCAAAATATATGTTGTTGTTATTAAAATAGTCGCTTGGGAACTATCTACCCTAAACCAAGACAATTGGACTATTAATACTGCACATCTTAATTTCTAAATTGTCCTGTAGTTGCTAGATGAAGTAACTGAGAAGAGAGAAGAAGTTAAAAGAAATGTAGAAAAAACTAAGAAAAAATTGCGAAGAAAGGGGAAGAAAACCCAGGAGGCAATAATGAAAACTGAGGTAAGAAATTTAATGTCAAAAAATTATTTTGAATTTGCAGCCTCTTCATGTAAATGAAAACTATTCCAGCAAATTTAATTTTAGATGAATGTCATTTTTAATTGGTTGCACTAAATTGATTTTGCATACATGTGTGCACATAGGGGTGCACACGTGCACGTACACACACACACACACACACACACACACAGAGTCTCTGTGTCTTCATTTTCTCTCTTATAGTGTCTTTCCCACTGGGCTAGTGTATCTTCCGATTACCTTTCCTACCTTTCCTAAATCCCTAGAGGGATTTGTAGTGTCTTAGACAGTACCATGTTTCTGAAGATGAGACCAGTGTACAGACTAAAGCATTTGTTAATATCTGACATGTTACCCTCAAGCTGGTATGTAGGCTGCATGAACCAACTGGCTGTATATCAGAGGGCTTTAATATATCATTTAAAGCATTGTCTTTTACTTTCCATCCTCTGAATATATTTTGAAGGTAGCACCAACAGCTACTAATAGTCAGACAAGACTTAGAGACTGAACAACAACCACCATCACCAATAGGATTTGTCAGTGAACAGCATGTTGGCCATGAGGTAGAGGTGCAATTGTATTTGAATAAAGCCTCGAGAATCCCAGGGATGGCGGAGCCTGATGGGCTGCCGTCTATGGGGTCGCATAGAGTCGGACACGACTGAAGCGACTTAGCAGCAGCAGCAGCAGCAGGACCACAAAAGAAATATTTTTAAACAGTACCAAGGAAAATAATATGTATAATAATAATAACATGTTAATGTTTTGTATTTTTAAGAAATATTTTGCATGGTTCTAAGTGCTCAGACCTATTAACTTTTTTCATCTTCATGATAACTCTATGAAGAGTGTGCTGTTATCTCCATTCTGTGGTTGAAGAATCTGATGCATTGTTTTTTAATTAACTTGCTCAGTTTCACACACCTTCTTAATGATGGTGTTGAGATTCATTATATCTGGCACTAGAATCTATCTATGCTGTTAACTATTACATTATACTGGTCAAATCATACAGGTTACTTTATTGACCCTAATAAAGTAAAATCATAACTCAGTACCAAAATTATAACAATAAATGATATGTAGACCACTGGAAATATTTTTTAACACATTTTCATTATTTACTTCAGTGTTAAGAATATTTAGAAATACAATTTACAATTTACTTACAAGTGACTGATGATAAAGTATAAAGCAAAATTTATGAGATGGGCCAATGTTACAATTTGGTATGACCAATAAAGTATTTTGGTAAAAACAACTGAAAGTATTTGGCGTATCTATTAAAGGCAAAGAGAACATGTTATGAGAAGAATTATAACAGGCATAATTATATACAAAATTGCATAACAATTTGGCTTAAAAATCTTGATTAATTATATAATTTATCTATAAAAGATAAATTATGAAAACTAAGAAAAAGTTAGCAGAAATAGATCAATAACAATAAAATTGGTGTAATTTTAGTAAAGGCAAGGACAAGCATAGATACTTTATAAGCCTCGCTACAAAAACCAGGTTCAGAGCATAAGAAAGCATGGAAAGTGTTTAAATTTATTAGGTAAAAATATAACCCTGAAACCATAACTGAAAAATATACACAAAAGAAATGTGCAAGTGATCTCACTTATGAACATAAATGACAGTTTAAAAATATATTGTGAATTGAATTTTGCAATATGCTGAAAAGAATATACTATGCAAAATAAGACTCCTTTGATGAATGTGAAGATGACTCACCATAAATGTACTAATATAATTCACTGCATGTACAGAAATGAAAGACAGTTCACTTATAATAAAATTGATAAAATTCAAAAGCCATTTATTTATTTTTTTAAAAAGTCTTAACTTGATAACATGTGTAATAGTATCTACCAGTATCTTCCAGCAAACATGACATTTAATTATAAATCATTATGTGCATTTCCATTAAAATCAGGGAAAAAGCATTCAGGCCAGCTCTCACTACCCAGCATACTACTGTTCTTAATAACAAAGCACTTGTAACATGTGTCACAAAAGAGAAAACATATGTGTTCAAGACTGCAGTGGAACGCCTCCAGAGTTCTTCTATCCACGTCTGCACATTTACTAAAATATTAATTAAAAATTGCCAAAGGTGGTATATCTAACAAATACAAATAAATTTCAGTGGAGAATATGGCTGAATACCTTGTGTGTGTGCTCAGCATCATAGAAGTTACTAAGAGTTGGAGGATTAGAGAAGGCTTCTTTGTCTTTTGTTTGTCCTTCACATTAATTTGTCTTTCCAATTACTGTTGAGTACTTAAAATGTCTTAAATATTGTTGGAAGTTTCTGGAGTTGGGGAAGTAAAAGGAGAACTTGGTTCACTTGAGAAATACATCATCTTGTTGGGATCAGACAGCCTTAATATACTGTGAGCAGAGCCACGACAGCAGTGTAATAGTGTGGGAAGAGTCAAGCAGGAGTAAACACAGATGAATCGAGGGCATCAGGAGGATTTTTCAGAGGAGGTGATGTCTAAGAACAAGAACTACTAATAGAAAGATCAGAGGTTGAATATTTGCCTTGCTATGATGTTGTAGGCAACAGATATACCCAAAAAGGCTGAAAGAGTAATTGGCGCTGGTAGCATTCAACAAATGGTTCCCGTTACTTTTATTACTATATAGCTTTTAATTTGATGAAGAAATGAAGTTAGGACATTTTAGAAACAGACCTTGTGTTTGCAAAGCAAGGAAGTCATGGGAGAGTGCTATGTGTTTGTGGAATTGCAGGCACTTCGGCATGACCGGAGAGCAGGTTAGCTGTTAATAAGACTGAAAAGAGATTAAGTTAGTGAGAAGGCTAATGCCTAGATGAAGGAATGCCTGTGTGTCATGCTATGGAACTCTATTCTAAAGAAAATTGCAGACATTATTAATAGCATATGTTAAGTCCTCATTATGTTGATTGGTATATAAATAATACTATGTGTCCCCAGCAGCTCAGATGGTAAAGAATCTGCCTGCAATGCAGGAGACCTAGGTTTGATCCCTGGTTCAGGAAGATCCCCTGGAGAAGAGAATGGCTTTCCTTCTCCTTCAGTATTCTTTCCTGGAGTATTCCATGGACAGAGAAGCCTGGCGGGCTACAGTTCACAGGGTCACAAAGATTTGACTGAGTAACTGACACCTTCACTTTCACTTTTCATAGCAGCATTGCTACCTTCTAAGAACCCAAGTTAGACAAATAATTTTATCTTTTACTCTGCATAAACATTCAGTCGTGGCCCAAGCTAAATAGTATTACTGAATTTTTACTATGTTTAGCCCCATATTAAATCTTATGTGTAGAACCTGGAAATAGTACATTTAGATAATGTGAAAATATTATTAAATCTTAAATATTTAAAATTTTATTTGAAATTAATAATTTAGAGTGAATATAATTTATATTATCTACTATTTTGAAAATATGTGGTTTCATAGTATTTAGATAAAGTAACAAAAAATGTTGTATAGTAAAGCATTAATTAACTTTGTTTCAGATTTCCAGAACCTTCCAAGTCTGGGCATGAAACTGTCTTTGGGTGGAGAGCCTCAAAATTGCGGAAACCTGTTACCAGGCTAGAGAAAAAAATAACCCTCCCAAATTATAAATGTGTTGTTTATGCCTAAATTCCAGTTTGCTCCAGTGACACTTCAGCGTACATAAAAGCTCACTAATGGTTCTTGGGGTCTCCCAAATTTTGCATACTCAGGATACACAGACATATACTCTTGACTGACATGTGGCATCTAACAATTTCTTTTCTCATTGTGGGATATCTCTAATATTTTTGATGCCATGGAAGGGGATATGGTACTCACATTTATCAAAGCCTCACTGATGGTACCTATGAGTGAGTGAGTGAGTCGCTGAGTCGTGTCCAACTCTTTGCAACCTCATGGACTATACAGTCCATGGAATTCTCCAGATCAGAATGCTGGAGTGGGTAGCCTTTCCCTTCTCCAGGGGACCTTCCCAACCCAGGGATCAAACCCAGGTCTCCCACATTGCCAGTGGATTCTTTACCAGCTGAGCCACAAGGGAAGCCCAAGAATACTGGAGTGGGTAGCCTATCCCTTCTCCAGCGGATCTACCCAACCCAGGAATTGAACCGGGGTCTCCTGCATTGCAGAAAGATTCTTTACCAACTGAGCTATTGGGGAAGCCCCATGTTGCCTATGAAAAGCGACAGATATACTTTTTGCTTTTCACTGCTGTCAGCAGAAAGTGCACTGTCTCTTTCCTTTACAGTAAAATCTCTAGCACTGCCTTCAGCATCACTGAATTGGTGGTCTAAGTTGTTGGCACCATTGCTTCTGAAACCTCAGTTTCCCATAAAAGTCTTCATTTAAGATTTAAGGTGTGGGTTATGGAATCTGAACTGAAAGTCAAGAGTAGAAGAGAACATGCCAGACCCACAGTTGCCCATCATCTCTGACTCATTCCTACTTATTTTTACCCATATTTGTGCCTTTTCATACTTTTTTAAGGTTTAATTTTCTCCTAGAAATAACACAATATTTTAGGGGGTCCACTGAAGAATCCTTGTCAGCTGACTTGACTACATTCTGGTAGCAAACAAACAAACCCAAATCATCTCATTTATTAATGGAAAAATTCCAGAGCTTCCAGAAAAAAAAAAAAAAAAAAAAAGAGTGAATGTTATGAAAATTCAAATACAGTACTCAGTGTTCCAAACCTTGAACAAAGAGAAGATTTTTATAGGAAAATAAGCATACAAGGTTAGCAATTCATTCTTCTTGAAACCGGTAAGAATAGAGAAAGAATTATGGAGCATGCGAGGGGAAAATGGAGGAAAATAGGAGCAAGGGGAGCAGCTAAGACTGGAATCCATTGCTGGAAGTTGGGCCAGATGTGGAGTCAGCAACCTTCATTGAGTTGATCACACAGTCAGGAAATCAGCCAGTCAGTGTAGACACCAACAGCTATGAAGGGGTCATGCACAAATAGATGCCAAATCAAATCTCCAGTCTTGGATTGTACCGGCCAGCCTTGGGGAATTATGCTGGTATTAAACATTGACTTCTTTTTCTTAAACATCAGAACAATATATATTCGTGCCTGCCTTCAGAGTACATGTTTGATAACCAGTGACCACATGCTGACATATTAAAAGACACGTCCTTCAGGTGTGCAGGTGTGTGGGGGCGGGGGGGGCGGCGGGAGACAAGTTAGTGCAGAGTAGAGAGGGAGAGAGAATAGATGGTTCTAACCCATCTTTTAGGAAACCTGATCAGATCTAATGCTCAAGGAAAGAATATAAACCTGAATTGTTGTTTGCCTTGATTAGAAGTAGAGCCTCTTGATAAAAGTAAAAGAGGAGAGTGAAAAAGTTGGCTTAAAACTCAACATTCAGAAAACTAAGAGTATGGCATCTGGTCCCATCACGTCATGGCAAATAGACGGGGAAACAATGGAAACAGTGAGAGACTTTATTTTTTGGGGCTCCAAAATCACTGCAGGTGGTGGCTGCAGCCATGAAATTAAAAGACACTTGCTCCTTGGAAGAAAAGTTACGACCAACCTAGACAGCATGTTAAAAAGCAGAGACATTACTTTGCCAACAAAGGTCTGTCTAGTCAAAGCTATGGTTTTTCCAGTAGTCATGTATGGATGTGAGAGTTGAACTATAAAGAAAGCTGAGTGCCGAAGAATTGATGCTTTTGAACTGTGGTGTTGGAGAAGACTCTTGAGAGTCCCTTGAACTGCAAGGAGATCCAGCCAGTCCATCCTAAAGAAAATCAATCCTGAATATTCATTGGAAGGGCTGATGCTGAAGCTGAAACTCGACTACTTTGGCTACCTGATGCAAGAACCGACCCTGATGCTGGGAAAGATTGAAGGCAAGAGGAGAAGGGAAAAAACAGAGGATGAGATGGTTGGATGGCATCACTGATGCTATGGACATGAGTTTGGGTAAGCTCCAGGAGTTGGTGATGGACAGGGAAGCCTGGTGTGCTGCAGTCAATGGGGTCACAAAGAGTCAGACATGACTGAGCAACTGAACCGAACTGAACTGAACTGATTTTCTTGTTTCACCAAATGCCTTTATTTTTAATTGAAGGAAAATTGCTTCACAGTAATGTGTTGGCTTCTGCCATACATCAACCTGAGTTAGCCATAAGTATACATGTGTCCCCTCCCTCTTTAACTACTGTTTGCTTTTAATTGCTCACATGGCCAAAAACTCTTTGTGTTCCTAAATTGCAAGAATTTGAAACTTCTAGTATTTAAAATCTAGTATTCCTTATTTTTTCCCCAGGATAAACGCTCACAAATTTTTAAAGAAATAGAGACCACTAAAAGTAAAACAACTGTTTATCATTCAAAAATCATTCAACTGAATAAGAACTTAGAACAAAAAGAAAAAGAAAAGATTGCTTTTGATCACACACTTGACTATTTAAAGTAAGTACTTTAAATTTATCAAAATATTAAATACTTACTATATCACTTATAAAAGAGATGTGATCAAATTTCCCTGTTTAAAATTTATTCCTGAAATGATAAATATTTTCTGTCATGATCTGGTGTGAAATATACAGGTGATATTTTATAATTTTTGTCTAAACACATGATCATAAATTGCTTTCATTTTTTTGTTGCCCCTCTGGGTTTATTTTTATTTAAACAACTGCTAATGTTTCTTCTTTTCCAAGCATAAGAACTTTTATTCGTTATGAAATTCATAATCTCTCCCACTAATTTCAGTATTTCTCACTAATATGAAATGGTTAATAATATATGGGTTTTTTTTTTCACCCAACCTTTTTGATAACATTTGTGAGGTAAGAATTTAGAAATAGATATTGTATTATTACTTCATGTAATGTATTTACATTAATTGTCTTAAAAATGCCTCTTGTACATTCCCCTCAGTAGTCTGAGGCATACCTGACAAAGGCCTTTCTCTTTCAGAATGATCATGCTTTAAGGCTTACTGTATCCATAGGCCTACCCTCCCCACTGAGAAACTACATACTCTTCGTTCACTCCTCTTGGTTCTTATTTCCTATTTTATAACACATTGAGAACAGAATTTGGAGGACTACTGGAGGAATTTACATTGGACATGTTTAAAAGTGATGGTTTGATTTAAATATAGAAGGCTAATACACCATTAGCAAATCATAACACTTGACGGATTAAAATATCAGAAAAATGTTATGCACAATCTAATATACTATGTATTAATATCTTAATGGAGTCAAGTCAATGAACTCCACAGGATTTGTTTAGCTATTGCCACAGGAGAGAGGGTAAAAACTTATTTTCAAAATAATCATACAGCTTTATCTGAAAATTCCTGGATCATATTCAGAATATCAGGTAAGAAAGAAAGGAAATATTTTCTTTGAAAGATATTTATCTGTGTCATTTACTATCTTTAAAAATATCTGGGGCTTAAAGGGAAAAGCCTGAAATTATACCATTTACACTAAACTTGCAAAGATGTTATAGGGGAGCTGATGAAATTTTTTTCTTCAAGATTTCTTACCATTTCAATGCTTAGTTTTCATTCCATCCTGTACCTAGATTATATTGCCTTAAAGCAAGAATGGTCACCAAGTTTCAATGAATCAATCCCCTCCCTAAACTTGACTAAACTCTGCCTTAACCCTGGAGGAGGAGAAAAAGAACAGCGTGTCATTTACAAATCTATTAATTAACAGTGATGACAGTGTCAAATAAGATTTAAAGCTAACATTGATTGACTTCCTAGTGTGCCAGGTATTTTGTAAGGGCAATCTAAGCACCTATCTCATCCAATTCTCACAGTAAATTCTTATATCCAGTCATAACATTCACACATGAATGCTGAAGGAACAGGCTCAGGGAAAGCAAATGATTAAGACTGCAGCACTAATTGGTAGTGGAACTACTCCAGTGTAGGTTTGTCCTGTTCCAAACTGTATGCTCTTCTAATGGTGCAAATTGAATCCTGAACTAGGACTGGAACAGATTACTGCAGATTAACTGTATTAGGGACAATCTACTGATTCTTTCACCTAGTGTCAATGTTGCTATTAGTGAATACTTCCATAGGACGTCATAGAAGAGTTATGGATGTTGTTAGTATGAGAGATGAAGTGGAAAAAACAAGGGTGAGATAGATGAAAGGGGAGGACTTTATTCCATTTAAAAGAAGAGGCACCCATCTAAAATGTGACCAGAGTCATGTTTTCAAATTTGCTAATAACAGCCAGCATAGAGAAAGAAGGGGAAAAAATGAGTATTTTGTGTTGAGCTGCTGAATCAAATACAGCTAGTCAGAACTGGATTTGAATTCTGGGTCTGTCATTTATTAATTAGCTTACACAAGCTTAGTATACTGAAGTTTAGGTTTTTCATCTGTAAATGGCCATAATAATTATCCTTTCATGGGGTGGTTGTTATGTTAAATGAGATATTATATTCAAAGTACTTTACCATTTTAGACCCTCAAAATTTTTAGTCCTGCTGCCTTTATAGCTAACTGTGAAAATGATTCAATTTTCCATATCAGTAGAGATGAAAACGAATGTGGGTAACATAAGACTGTGCTGAGCTTTTGCAACTCTGCTTATTCTGGATTCTGGGTTACTGATCAACTCTGGCAATTATTTCTGAAATACATTTATTTTTGCAGCATTGTTTTAACCACTTTTTAATGATTTTTTCTACTAGTATAGTTCCTAATATAACTGATTTCACCATAAAAAATAATTTTACTTTTAAATCAGGATGTACTTAATTGCAAATAACAAGATACATAGCGGCAGTGGCTCAGATGGTATAGCGTCTGCCTGCAGTGTGGCAGACCCAAGTTCGATCCCTGGGTAGGGAAGATCCCTGGAGAAGGAAATGGCTACCCACTTCAGTATTCTTGCCTGGAGAATTCCATGGACAGAGGAGCCTGGAAGGCTACAGTTCATGGGGTTGCAAAGAGTTGGACAGGACTGAGCAACTAACACTTTCTCTTTCACATATACTCTACACACACACACACACACACACAAGCTTAAATAATAAGGAAGTTAATTATTTTACACAACAAGAGGCTTCTAGTTAGGGTAAGCTGCAAGGTTAGTTGATTCATCAGCTCAAAACAGGTACTCATTTTTGTGTTTCTTTCTCTACACTTTGGCTGTTGTCAGCAAATTTGAAAACAGGAGCCCTTGTTCACATTTAGTGAATGTGCGAGTGCCTTCTATATGGAATTCAGCTCTTGCCTTTCATCTTATTGCACTTTAGGTGTGCATATATATACATATATATATATATATATATATATCTTTTTTTTTTTTTTTTTACTCTCTAGGCCAGAATACTGGGATGGGTAGCCTTTCCCTTCTCCAGGGGATCTTCCCAACCCAGGGATTGAACCCAGGTCTCCCTCATTGCAGGTGGATTCTTTACCAACCGAGCTATCAGTTCAGTTCAGTTCAGTTCAGTTCAGTCGCTCAGTCGTGTCCAACTCTTTGTGACCCCATGAATCGCAGCACGCCAGGCCTCCCTGTCCATCACCAACTGCTGAGGTTCACTCAAACTCATGTCCATCGAGTTGGTGATGCCATCCAGCCATCTCATCCTCTGTCATCCCCTTCTCCTCCTGCCCTCAATCCCTCCCAGTATCAGAGTCTTCCAGTGAGTCAACTCATCACATCAGGTGGCCAAAGTATTGGAGTTTCAGCTTTAGTCCTTCCAATGAACACCCAGGGCTGATCTTCTTTAGAATGGACTAGTTAGATCTCCTTGCACTCCAAGGGACCCTCAAGAGTCTTCTCCAACACCACAGTTCAAAAACATCAATTCTTCAGCACTCAGCTTTCTTCACAGTCCAACTCTCACATCCATACATGACCACTGGAAAAACCAGAGGCTTGACTAGACGGACCTTTGTTGGCAAAGTAATGTCTCTGCTTTTGAATATGCTATCTAGGTTGGTCATAACTTTCCTTCCAAGGAGTAAACGTCTTTTAATTTCATGGCTGCAGTCACCATCTGCAGTGATTTTGGAGCCCCAAAAAATAAAGTCTGACACTGTTCCCACTGTTTCCCCATCTATTTCCCATGAAGTGATGGGACCGGATGCCATGATCTTCGTTTTCTGAGTGTTGAGCTTTAAGCCAACTTTTTCACTCTCCTCTTTCACTCTCATCAAGAGGCTTTTTAGTTCCTCTTCACTTTCTGCCATAAGGGTGCTGTCATCTACATATCTGAGGTTATTGATATTTCTCCCAGCAATCTTGATTCCAGCTTGTGCTTCTTCCAGCCCAGCATTTCTCATGATGTACTCTGCATAGAAGTTAAATAAGTAGGGTGACAACATACAGCCTTGACGTACTCCTTTTCCTATGTGGAACCAGTGTGTTGTTCCATGTCCAGTTCTAACTGTTGCTTCCTGACCTACGTGCAGGTTTCTCAAGAGGCAGGTCAGGGAACCCCCAATATATATGTTTACTGGTGAATAATTAGCCTCATGTCAGTTGGTTTAATCTGATCAGAATGTACCCTTGGAGTTATGTGACAACAAAACAGAGGTGCACTGGTTAAGCAGCCAAGAGAATCCACTGAATCTCCAGAAATCGTCCTCCACCTGGCTCATTTAGATGCATGTCATGGGCACAGGCATATGGAAAGGACCAGGAAATTTTTCCATAGAAATTCAGTTCTAAGACTTTTCAGTGTTGCGTATTTTTAACTGTATCATAAATACATGTTAGAAAATTAAATATGAATTGAATAGTGGCAAATACAACTCTTTCTTCATAGGGACCAGTTTATAACCTTGAGAGAGAAAAAGGAACACGCACAAGCTGTGTTTGATCATCTTGCAAATGAGAAAAATGCCTGTGAAGAGAGAATCTATGAGGAAGAACAGAGATACAGAACGTTATTTAACATGAGGCAAAAAACTCTGGCCAGTATTAAGGTGAGTATTATATTGGGGCCTTTTTAAAACGAAGGAAATGTAGTGATAGTCACATTAACAGATAGTTTGAGGCACTCATCTTTCATCCTGAAGTAACAAAGATGTTTAGATTTTTAAAATAAATATGTTAGCATGGTGAACATGCAAATTTTCTCTTTTATTTAATTTAGTATAAGTATTTATAACATTCATAGAGCGTATGAATCCATATACATTCTTTTCTGTGCATTTTACGTGCACTCTCATTTTGTCACTGTACTTCCTTTTACTCTGAAGTTTACTGATGGCAGGTTATATTTATTCCAGAGCCATTTTTATATTTCTAGTGGCAGATATGAAAACAGTTCATTTTGTTTCTGAATAAACATACTTTAAATGTTTACCAGCCACTTCTTTTTTAAAAAATAAAATGAAGATATTTCATGTTCTTTTCCTTTAAAAAAAATCTTGCATATGTTTTAATTGAACTGTAAACCAGTCAGAAAAAAGGAGGGTGTATGATAAAATGTGTTTTTCTAGATCTGAAGTTTTAAGTTTTATTAAGCTATCCATATTAAATTTTGATATAAAATATCAGATATACCTTTAGTTAAGTGATTCACATCCCATTTTACATTTCATAATAATTTTTGTTGCATTTAATTGAAATAATAAATGCCATGTTTTTTAAAAATATACCTATAAATGTTACTGTTATTTGAGACAAAGTGGAAATTACAAAAATAAACAACTCTACTGTTTTTATTAAAACTATTTCCTGCAAAACTTTATAAAAATTATATGTAATATCATATTTTTATTAAATATTTTTGACCCTGTATATATTAAATTATGATATATATTTACTATATATTCAATTACTTTTTTCCCTTTTAATATTTCAAAGATACTGCTAATATATTTTCAAAAAGATTATCTGAAACAAATATGTGTTGAATAGACATGAATGTGAGTGAATGAACATACCATCTATAATGCTATTACTGTGATTCCCTCCTATAAGCAAATCACTAGTAAAAGAATAATCATTTTATTAATCATAGTGCTCATAACATAACATTTTTCCATTTTAAATGTGGCCATTGCATAGAAAAAGATATGTTGGTTTCCTATTTTTTTGTTTTTTGTTTTTTCATCTTAAAAATGTGAAAATAATTGGTGCCATCTAGTGGCAGGCAACAAATGCTGCCTCCTTTTGGAGGAGTTCCTGGGAATTGGATGGACTGGAGAAGCTTAAGGTCAAACTCAGCTCTCAAAACAAGAAAGTTTAAGTACTTACTGACTTAAGCATAATTCCCCACCTCATGTTTTATCACAGCAGTGGAAGTATTTGTTTGAATTCTACCACATTTTCCAATTGTACTGGAGCTGAGGACACAGTGGGATCCCAATAATCATTTATTGACTGGCATTTCAGTACTTATATGGAACAATAATAATTATTGAAATGCCAAATCATGTTAGCCGGAGAGAGAGATGAATGGAAAATCCTGTATAAGCAACCTCTAAGTAATTGAAAGCTGTGTTTCTTTTCGTCCAGACATTGCCTCTGCTTTCCCATTCTGAAGTATACCTACCCCCAGCCATGTGGGAACATCACATAATCTCAAGTTTGCTTCTGAGCACTGATCTCTATCTGAACTTGCTTTGTTCATCCATTTTTATTTCTTTGTTGTCTTCTTAATCCTGCTATAATACGTATTTTTATAAGGACAGGAAATTTTCTGCCACATTCTTCTCTGTATCTTAAAAGTCCAGAACCATGCCTGGCACAAGAGAGGTGCTAAGATCCTCATCGGATGGCTGACTGAATTAAATGGATAAACATATGTTTTGCCGGGGGGGGGGGGTAGTTTCGCTGTCCACATGCATGATGATGGCTAAAAGCAGGAACATTTCAGAGATACTTTCCATACTACACCAGACTGATACTTCAGCAAATACTCATATTCATGCTGTGTGCTGGAGAAGGCAATGGCAGCCCACTCCAGTACTCTCGCCAGGAAAATCCTATGGGCGGAGGAGCCTCGTGGGCCGCAGTCCATGGGGTCGCTAAGAGTTGGACACAACTGAGCAACTTTACTTTCACTTTTCACTTTCATGCCTTGGAGAAGGAAATGGCAACCCACTCCAGTGTTCTTGCCTGGAGAATCCCAGGGATGGGGGAGCCTGGTGGGCTGCCGTCTATGGGGTTGCACAGAGTCGGACACGACTGAAGCGACTTAGCAGCAGCAGCAGCAGCATGCTGTATGCAGAAACTGAATCTCAATCTCTCTCTCTCCCATCCTTTCTCTTTAATAATATTCAATACAGAAGAAATTTGCCATCTCTTCTCTTTCTTCTAGGTGACAATGGTTTACCTGTCTGTTTCTAGCAATTAAGGATTCTGCTGAGGATGTCAGTAATGGTTTTCAGATAACCTTTAATTTGTATGAAATTGTCTCTTATCAGCCCTCGGATGCTTCTTTCTTGTGTGTTCACCTTATATGATCAGAAGAGTAGAGTTTGAACACAAAAATCTAAAGAGATTGATATAGCTTATCATTAGCGACATTATCTATGATAGTGATCATTTATTGGTGTTAAAGGGGCTTCCCTGGCGGCTCAGTTGGTAAAGAATCTGCCTGCAATGCAGGACACCTAGCTTCAATCGCTGGGCTGGGAAGATCCCCTGGAGGAGGGCATGGTGGCCCACTCCAGTATTCTGGCCTAGAGAATCCCCATGGACAGAGAAGCCTGGCAGACTGCAGTTCATGGGGTCACAAAGTGTTGGATACAACTGAATGACTAAGCCCATTGGTGTTAAAGAGTGGAAAGACAATATACTCCTTCATAGAAAACATAGTCTCATCCCTGTCTAGAAATTGGATGAATTTAAAAATTATAAATATTATGTAAAGCATTCCAAGAAAGAAACAAGCATTATTAGACATCATTGTAAATACGGTGTTATTAATCTGAGGTGTCCCTGCTGGACAAAAGAATTGATCACTATTATGGACCATTTAAGGAATTGCTCATTAAAACACTTTATGAAAGCCACAGTGGAATTAATTGAGGATGTGAGAAAACACACCAAGAATCAGAAACACAAACAGCTAATAAAATAAGAAAAATATACATAAACCTCTGAGAGCATACAGCGAGGTTCTAGAGCTAAATTCAGTCTTTTTCAGTTAGCAATTCCATATCAGATATCTTTAAATGATAGGTTTCTTGAATATCATTGAGCTTTTACTAACTGCCTGTAATTTACAAATGCAGATTGCTTAAGATTAAAATTTATGTATCACATATTCATTAGAGTACGATAGCTAGAGCTACTGATCTTCCTCTTTGCTTCTGGAAAGATCCAAACAAAACTGGAATTTAAAGCATTTTAATTTATCGTGAGCCATCCTCAGAAGTCCCACTGTCTTTTCTGCATCGGTGCCTTTCTTTGGTGTTGGCTCAGTAATCTTGCTCTCTCTGTAATTTAGGGTATGATATGAGGGGTACAGTGAACTACAGTGAATCTGTGGCAGATATGAGCAAATTCCAGACTGAATTCTAGCAGGGACAGTTTCCCAATACTTTGTATGGTTTATTAGTTTTTCTTTTGCTTCATATTTCCCATTCTCAGAAGATACCACTTCCTTTGTCTATTTCTGTTTCAGGTTCAGCTAATAAGTCATTTCTTAACTCTTTCATATGATAAGTTCTTAGGTTGATAGAGAGTCAGTGATTCTGTAACTTATTGGATAGCCAGATGCATGAACAGTAAAAATCAGAAATGAATTTATTCTGAGATCATTTTAAAGATTATACGATTTTTAAAATTATTCTTCTATTGATCACTCACCATTTCTTCATGAAACCAGTTTATGAGTGCAAATCAAAACCACTCTGATCACCTCGCATTTATCAGAATGACTTTTATCAAAAATGCAAGAGATAAGTTTTGGTCAGGTTGTGGAGAGAAGGGCACATTTGTACATTGTTGATGGGAGTCCAAACTGGCACAGCCATTCTTGAAAACAGCATGGAGATTTCTCGAAAAGTTAAAAGTAGAAATACCCTATGTCCAGAAATCCCACTTCTCTAATTATATTAGAAGGAAACAAAATCAGTATCTTGAAGAGCTATCTGCACTACCAAGTTCATGGGAGCATCATTCACATAGCTAAGTTGGGAAAATAATAGTGTCTGTTAGTGGATAAATGGATAAACGAAATGTGAGAAAAATATTTATATGTGTACATACAGTGAATGCTATTCACCAATAAGAAAAAGGAAATCCAGCCATTTGCAACTAGATAGATGAGCCTAGAGGACATTCTGCTAAGTGAAATAAGCCAGACAGAGAAAGAGAAATACTGTGTGATTTCACTATTTGTGGAATATTAAAAAATAAAAGAGTTGAACTCATAGAAACAGAGGAGAATGATGGTTAGCAGAGGTAAGGGGATGGGTGAAATGGCAGAGATGCTGGTCAAAAATATAAGATCAGCAAGTTCTGAGGATAATGTATAGTATGGTGATTATAATTAACCCTCTTTTGTATACTTGGAATTTATTGAGACAGAATGCATTCTTATCACATGCATACATACAAAGAGAGCTACAAGGTGATGGATGTGTTAATTAATGATTGTAGTAATCAAATCATAACATTGTACATTTTAAGTGTATATAATTTTATCAATTATACTTCAGTAAAATAAGGGAAAAATAATTTTTTCTTAAATAGCTTTTACTTAACTTGTATGGGGTTATCAAATATTAATATGATCAAGGCCACTTTTCCCCCAGTAGGTAATCTGTGAGCAAATAAATTAATGAAATGTTTTGTTGTTGTTGGGTAGTTGCTAAGCCATGTCTGTCTCTTTTGAGACCCCATGGACTGTAACTCACCAGGCTCCTTGTCCATGGGGATTCTTCAGGCAAGAATACTGGAGTGGGTTGCCATTTCCTCCTCCAATAAAATGTTTAGTTCAAACTAATTATGTTTTTTTGCGACATAAAACTTCCTGTATTTCAGTCTACTTGAATGTTGCTGTCTATTGGTAGTATGCTCAAATTTCCTTCAGGAATTAAGTTGTGAGGTTTACCTCATTTATAGGTCATGTTAAATGATCAATTTGGTCATAATACTTTTTATATAATCACATTTCTCTCCCATGTATTGTTCTAAAGTTAATATTCTCAACCTTTGCTCTTCTCATTAGACTAATCTAATCCATATAGTCAAAGCTATGGTTTTTCCAGTAGTCATGTATGGATGTGAGATTTGGACTATAAAGAAAGCTGAGCACAGAAGAATTGAAGGTTTAGAACTGTGGTGTTGGAGAAGACTCTTGAGAGTCCCTTGGACTGCAAGGAGATCCAACCAGTCCATCCTAAAGGAAATGCATTGGAAGGACTGATGCTGACACTGAAGCTCCAATACTTTGGCCACCTGATGCAAAGAACTAACTCATTAGAAAAGACCCTGATGCTGGGAAAGATTGAAGTCGGGAGAGAAGGGGATGACAGAGGATGAGATGGTTGGATGGCATCGCCGACTCAATGGACATGAGTTTGAGTAAGCTCCGGGAGTTGGTGATGGACAGGGAGGCCTTGTGTGCCACAGTCCATGGGGTTGCAAAGAGTTGAACACAACTGAGTGACTGAACTGAACTGAATTTTGCATTTTGCTATCAACTATTGTGGCTTACATTTAGATGTGCATTTGTAACCTTTATAGAGCAATACTTAGAATAATTTTGCTTTTTTAATTTATTCTGACTTAGTACTTAATTTATATAATAGTTTTTTGATTCTTGCTTCTATCAACTTGTTTAATGTTTTCTGTGTTGACATTACCTTTCTATTTTGTCATTATTCCTTTTTTGGTATATTGCATGTGATGGTTTGATTTTTTCATTTTTTTATTTTTTGCCTTTAATAATATAATATGGAACCATTCTACATTTAGTTATATCATTGCTGTTCAGTCGCTAAGTCTTGTCTGACTCTTTGTGACCCTGTGGACTGCAGCACACCAGGCTTCTCTGTCCTTCACTGTCTCCTGGAGTTTGCTCAAATTCATGTCCATTGAGTTGGTAATGCTATTTAAACTATCTCATCCTCTTTCACTCCCTTCTCTTCCTGCCCTCAATCTTTCACAGCATAACGGTCCTTTCCAGTGAGTAGGCTCTTCCTATCAGGTGGCCAAAGTATTGGAGCTTCAGCATCAGTGCTTGCAGTGAATATTCAGGGTTGGTTTCCTTTAAGATTGATGGCCTGATCTCCTTACTATGCAAGGGACTCTCAAGAGCCTTCTCCAGCACCACAATTCTAAAGCATCAATTCTTCGCTGCTCAGCATTCTTTATGGTCCAGTTCTCACATCCGTGCCTGACTAGTGGGAAAACCATAGCTTTCACTATACAGACTTTTCTAGCCAAGTGATGTCTCTGCTTTTTAATACGCTGTCTAGTTTAGTTTTGTCATAGCTTTCTTCCAAGGAGCAAGTGTCTTTGAATTTCGAGGATGCAGTCACAGTTGGACTTCCTTGGTGGCTCAGCTGGTAAAGAATCTGCCAGCCATGCAGGAGGGTGGGATTCTATCCCTGGGTCAGGAAGATCCTGGGGAGAAGGGAATAGCTGACTACCCACTCCAGTATTCTTGCCTGGAGAATCCCATGGTCAGAGGATCCAGAGGCGCTATAATCCATAAGGTCACAAAGAGTTGGACACAACTGAGCAACTAACACTTTCACTTTAATTATAATATTGTTTCAAATTTGCATCTAAATGTGCTCTAATATTAGTAATGCTGATAAACTATGAAAGATAAAGCTGGGAACGTAGGTGTGGGGTGTGACTTGAAGACCCAGCTGGAAAGTTTACGCTTAATTTGTAAAGCAGTGGGAGAGATGAAGAATTTTTGTGGAGTGCAGTGTGCTTAGACATAGGCTGCAGCAAGATCAATTCAACAGTATTTTGTAGGATAACATGAAAAGAAATGAATCACAAGTTGCCAATATCAGTTACCAAAAAGTGCATTTATCCTCAGAGAGAAGAGATAGACACTGATGGATCAGGAACAAGGATTATAGACTTAACAGTGACTGATGTCAAAGTGGATGTGATATGCAAATAAAGCAGACTATATAGGAGGTGGAATGGTATTGGTTGACTTGAAAAAATATGGTAGCATTTATAGGAAAAATGACTTTTTGATGATTGACTTACTGAGAAGATGATCTGCTTTGGACAGTGGATACTATGCAAGTGAAAACTAAGAGAAGAGTTGAAATGAAGAAGATTGATGAGTCAGACTCCATGTTGATAGTCGAAGATGTGACAGCTTATGAAACCTTTGACGAAAAGTAGCCCACCAGGCTCCTCTGTCCATGGGATTCTCCAGGCAAGAATACTGGAGTGGGTTGCTGGGCTCTCTTCAAGGGGATCTTCCCAACCCAGGGATTAAACCTAGGGCTCAAACCCACATCTCATATGTCTCCTGCTTTGGCAGGTGGGTTCTTTACCACCAGCGCCACCTGTGGTAGAGAGTATCTGATGATAAAACCTGGATGTGCAGGTTGTCATATTATTATCTGTCTGGGGCTCTGCAGCCCAACTAGAGCTCACTACTCAGAACACAAAGCCTGTCCTTCCAGTCCAGATGCACTAGCCTCAGTCACGAGGTCAGAATTTCACTTCCGCAGGGATCAAAAGTGCCAAACTTTGACAAAATGTCGGGTTACACGTTCTTAATTTGGCTGTTAGGAGAACATCAGTGGTAGAAAGAGTGACATCAATAGATTGATAAAGACAGGAGATTAAATGTAAAAGTGAAAGTAGAAAAAGCATTGAAAGAAGTTAGAGAAGTCAGTTCTAGAATATTCTTTCAAGAGCTTTGCTAATAAAGGAACTTCTATATCTCTATTTGCTTGCAAATTGTCCCAGGTATGTTTTCCAGCAAAAGATAAAGAGACAAAATTGGGGGAAAGATTGTGTTGAGTGCTGCTTTCTAAGTCACTTCAGTCATGTCCAACTCTTTGTGACCCTATGGACCATAGCCCACCAGGCTCCTCTGTCCATGGGATTCTCCAGGTAAAAATACTGGAGTGGGTAACCATGCCCTCCTCCAAGGGTTTTTCTCAACCCAGGGATTGAACACGCATTTCTTATGTCTCCTACATTGGCAAGTGGGTTCTTTACCACTAGTACCACCTTTGTAAAGGTGGTGCTTTACATGTTATATAATGCATTTTTGCTTAAATGCTTCATTCCCATTCCAATTTGTGATGCCTTTGAGGAAGAGAACAATGCCTCACTCAGGTGAGCACTTTCAGAGTCCATCACAACTTCTAGGACAGAAGAAGAATTCAATACTCACTGAATGGAATTTCAAATGAAGTGATGTGACTCCTAAAAGAATCAGTGGAAGAGTGACATTTGTATTTCAATTTCCTGTGGAAAAGAAGAAGGACATGGCTATTCCTTCATTCATCCATCTATCCATTTAATCATCCATTTTGAAGTCGTATACTAAGAATCAGAATCTGGGTGAGATTCTGAACATGGTGAATATAGGGTATTCACCTACTCTGTCTCACCAGCTCATTTAGCTTCACAGAGTAGTGGTGAAGAAACAGATATAAGTAAGTTAAAATAAGGTACAAAAAAAAATAAGGTACAACAAGTGCTTTTCTTGAATTAAGCATAGAATTCTCTGGAACCCAGGAAGAAGACCTTGAAGGAAATCTGAGAAAGCTTGCTATGATGACAGTAGCAGAGCTGAATCTTGGAGAGTGGGAGCAAGTTAGCCAAGGAAAGAGTACTTAAAGTAGTGAAAACAATAGGAGGAAAGGCTCATGTGAAACATGAGCAGGCATTTAGGGAATGGGAGGTAATGCATTATGTTTGAAAAATCATTGATAAGGAGAGTAAACAAAGCTACCATAGCAGTGGAGGAAAATCCCAGTAAAGTTAACAGAGATTTCCATAGGTCTGCCATGGCACACTGTATGGGGCTAATGGGTCAGGGGAGACTGAGACGTTTGATTCCCATCAGCAGTTAAGAGCTGGGAAGGGACTGAAGTGCTGAGACTGGGCTCTAAAGACTGTCATCGAAGAGTCTTGTCCCTATACCCCAACATGGTGAGGCACATATCTCTTTTTCTTTGTATTCCATTACATATAGTAGTGGTTGGCAGTCATTGGTTGTATGTAATCAATTGGAGAGGAATGAATGATTTGGATGCAGTGGTGCATGCTAAGTCGCTTCAGTTATGTCTCACTTTTTGATACCCTATGAATTGTAGCCCTCCAGGCTCCTCTGTCCATGGGATTCTCCAGGCAAGAATACTGGAGTGGGTTGTCATTTCCTTCTCAGGGGATTTTCCTGACCTAGGGATCAAACCCGTTTCTCCTTCATAGCAGGTGGATTCTTTACCACTGAGCTACCAGGAAGAACTTGATGGTTATTTGGGCAGATAGTGAGGAAAATGATAGACATATATGTTGCTTATTGACAACAGTGGGGTCAGCATCTAATGTAATAGAATATGGACTTAAGAAAAGGCTTGAAACTGGATTAAACCAAATATGAGATACATTTGGAGGAGTTACCTGGAGTCCAGTGCCTGAGTTCTTGTAAGAATCTTGAACCAAAGGAATAAGAGTTTGAATGGTAATATTATTGTGAACTATGAGTATATATGTAAATATATATATATATATATCTCACATCAGAAACTTCAAAAAATCTTTAATATAAAGAATGATAGAGAAGAGAATGAATTTTGGGTTGGGAAAGGCAGCAATAGAGAAGCAAAAGGCTGAGAGACTGTAGTCAGGAAATGATGGTACCATTCCACATGATAACACAGTCAGAAGGGTGTCCATGGGTATGAAATGTTAATGGGACGTGGAATTGAAGTTAACTAGATTTGAGTAAGTCCATAAACTCTAAGATTAAAATGTTGGGTAGGTCATCCAGATAGATATTGTAGTAAAACAGAATGATGGAGAACAGGGATAGACAGGAAGAGAAGATTGAGTCCCCTGGGCCCGAGTCTTCACCCAATGTGGGAAAATGACCAGCAAGTCATGAAATGACAGGGAAGCAGGGTGAGAGAAGGTTGAGGGTTATATTCTTTAATCAAAATAAAATTCAAAACAAGCAGTATTTTTACATAAGCATTGAGGAATAATGATTTGGCAGTGCTAATGGTGAGTTAGAATTATTCTAGCTGCAACTAGACCCTCTAGTATGTGGGGCTTTGGGAAATTAGCATTCTTTATTCAGACCCAGATTTTGTTAACGCAAACACTTGTTTCTGGAATTGTGCAATGAGAATGAATTGTGATAGGAGCTTGTTTGACAATGAATAGTATTTCCAGAGTTCATACTAGAAATGTTTAGATGGGAGTAATGGTTTAGTTCAATAGTCAGTAAATATTGAATTCCTACTACATCAACTATTCTAGAGGCTGAGAATTCTTCAGATAAAGTGCAGATCTTAACTCTTGGAAGCATAACAGCCTCATAGAGGGGAGAGAATCGCAGCATAATGTTAATAGGTTTTGCTAACCAGAGACAGAATCAAAGGAAAAGTGTGTTAAAATACAGCTTTTTAATATTGTCAACTTTCTCCTACTCATCAAAAAAATTTCCAAAAACAAAAAGTGAATTACTGAGGCCACCAAGATTTTATATATTTTTTCACCTATACCATTAACAAAAACATCAACAAAGTTACATTGTATTTTATGTTATTATAAATATATACTTATATATCATCACCTGCAATCAAGAACTTTAAAAAGTATCACATAAAATGGCTACACATTGCTAATAGCATAATATTTATTATTTTTATTTTGGTTGTACATATAAATAAATGAAAGAACCTGAACTGTCCTCTCCATCTTCTTTTAAACTGTATGAATTTTACTTGAGTTGTTACCTTCAGGAAGGTCACCTCTTCCTGCTTTCAGAAAAAATGAGTTTAACGTTTAAACTCATAATGAGTTTAATGAGCATAAATGAGATCTCTATCAGGTTATAATGGTCATAAGCATAGATCTTAGCCCAAAGTGCTCTAGCGCAGCCAGGAAACTGTTTTCATTTACAAAGGTTTCTAATTTGTTTCAGTGTTTGTATCAGTGGCTTTTCTTAGTAAGTATGAGGACCATGAACTCCCATTTAAACTTAGAAATTTTTAATCTGGCCCTGATGCTCTGACAAATACCCCAGATATGACTTATACAGTGTCCTGTAGGGAGCATTGTTAACATTGCCCAAATAGCCTTCCTATTGATTTATTCACTTATAGACAACTTATATACCTGGCCTCCCAAGGGAGCTGCATGTCTCAAATTTGGGCGCCATGATAATAATAACAGTTTGAGAGAAAATGAAATAGGCTATAAAGAGAGAGGAAATGGAATATACAAACTATTGTGTGGTGTCATGTTCATTTTCAGTACTATATAAAATAATGAAAATGTTTTTCAATAACCTGTGTCAATTTTTATAATGTGCAACATACTTTGTGGAAAAAGACAATGAATGAACGAAAGCAAAAAATTAGTAGAAATATTTTTCCTTTTGACTCAAATTTCTGCATTGTTTTCGCTAAGTCCAGTCTAGAGTTGAATTCTGAAAAAGAGTAACTCTGCAATAACGGATGTTAATTTCTACCTTTGGCAACTTTGAAGTTCCTCTTTCAGGGTTCACGGACAAGGATTATCCTTGATAAAGAATCTAGTGTGGTAGGCAGCAAAGGTTTTATTTTTCATATCCCCCTTAACCTGAACTTTCCCATAGTCACTCAGTTTTTCAGTTGCCCATCTGGGATTAAAATAGGTGTGGTTTCTGGTATGTGCACGATCAGTCAGTCATGTCTGACTCTTTATGATCCTATGGACTATAGCCCATCAGGCTCCTCTGTCCATGGGATTCTCCAGCCAAGAATCCTGGAGTGGGTTGGCATTTCCTTCTCCAGGGGATCTTCCCAAACCAGGGATCGAACCTGTGTGTCTTATATCTCCTACATTGGCAGATTCCCTAGGCTTTGTTTATACAAATTGGTAGAATCTTTCAATTCTTTGGATGTCCCTTGTGCATACTTACAGGTTAAAGGGCACACTTTGTATCTGACCCCTGAATCATCCCAGAACTTGAGTCTGATTGTAAGTCTAGAAGCAATGAGGTGTGTTAGGGAGTGTGTCTTAAGGACATCAGCATTCTTGTGAAAGGAGTTGATATTGAGAGGTCATGAGATTCTTCATTCAAGAAGAGAGCAGTCTTCTATTGATAGGGGAGGCTGCTAGTGAAGAGAAGCTGGATATGGAGCAGTGCAGAGTACTGACAAGCTATGTCCACCCGCCATTGCCTCTTCCCATCAGTGTATCTGGCTGCAGTAACCTTCCGAAAGGTTTACAACCAGGGCTTCTCCTCTTCCTTCCCGAATCTGTCACCCATTCTTCGTTTGGTTACTTCTAACAGGAAGTTACAGAGGGGAAGGTATTCTCGGAGTTTCCAGTTTAACAGTTGAAAATAATATGGTCAAGCAGAAGGTTCAAATATTAAGCTCTGAGCAGTTTTTCTCCTGCAGAGGTGAGGTGGATTAACTTCTTGAGAATTTATAAAAAGAAAAAATGATCATCTTAAAACCCCAAGGTGAAGCTAAGCAAGGAAACTCAGGGAGCAGTTTTCTACTGATGAAGCAGCATATGGACCGATAGACTTTAATTTCCACTGTTAAGTTTCCGTTCTGTTTTTAAAAGCAGAATTAGAACATTGCCATTTAAAAAAAAAGGGGAGGGGAGAAAAAAACCTTTGACAGTGTTTCAGTCACTCCACAGGTGAGAAAATCCTGGAAGAGGGCATGGCAACCCTCTCCAGTATTCTTGCTTGAAGAATCCCTTAGACAGAGGAGCCTGGCCGGCTACAATTTAGAGGGTTGCACAGAGTTGGACACAACTGAAGTGATTTAACACACATAGGTGAGAAAACGCGCTCTCAGATTGCTAACACACACACTGTGATCAGTGTAACCACATTCCATCTGGACTACACACAGAGGTGTTGGTCTAGGATTGGCTGTCACCATAGAAGACAATTCGGCTGAAATTAAGATAAGTAAGTAAAAACAAGCTGCCATTTAAGAGTAAATAACCAGCCAATAAACCAGACTTTATTTTCTTAGGCTCCAAAATCACTGTGTATGGTGACTGCAGCCATGAAATTGAAAGACACTTGCTTCTTAGAAGAAAAGCTATGGCAGCCTAGACAGCATATTAAAAAGCAGAGACACCACTTTGCAAACAAAGGTCCATATAGTTAGAGCTATGGTTTTTCTGTGTACCGGTATGAGAGTTGGACCATAAAGAAGGCTGAGTGCCAAAGAATTGATGCTGGAGAAGACTCTTGAGAGTCCCTTGGACAGCAAGGAGATCAAACCAGTCAATCCTGAAGGAAATCAACCCTGAATATTCATTGGAAGGACTGATGTTGAAGCTCTAATACTTTGAGCCCCTGATGGGAAGAGCCAACTCACAGGAGAAGATCCTGATACTGGGAAAGATTGAAGGCAGGAGGAGAAGGAAGTGACAGAGGATGAGATGGATGAATGGCGTTACTGACTCAATGGACATGATTTTGAGCAAACTCCTGGAGATAGTGAAGGACAGGGAAGCCAAGTGTGCTGCAGTCCATGGGGTTGCAAAGAGGCAGACACAACTGAGTGACTGAACAACAACAATCAGCCATAAATATATATCTACTTTTTCACTTTGTCTAAGGCAACTTTTTAGATTGAAAATGAAAAGCATTTCCTATTAGAAAGATACGTTGATATGTGATTCTAAACATCATGAATGGCAAACCAAGTTTTGTTGTGCACGTATAAATGTAAGCGTACTAAGCATTTGGAAACAGGCCTTATCAACTGCAATAGATGTATTTGACTTGAACTTAGTGTGGAACTTGGCACTTATTAGGCAATCAATAAATTCTTACTAGAGGCCTGACTGAGTAGATGAATGATGGCGTCATTGTGAAAGGTCAAAGATGAACACTATAAACCCAGATTTTGTTGTTGTTATTGTTATTATTTTTGTTGTTGGCTAGTGGTTTTATTATTTAAGACTAAACTTACTTTCTCTGTCTAGTGATAATCATTTGGGTGAATCATCAGGGCAGGAAAATAAAGTTGGGAACTACTGATCCATAGGTTTTTTAAAGATAATTTCTATGTAAGATCTTCCTTAAAATTTACAATATAGAGCCCTCTAACTTCTCTGTCTTCATGCTGAGGGTATTTAAGCTTTACTAAATTAAGTGGTTACCAGTTTAGAATTTCTCCTTGTACTAAATGTATCTAAATTTTTCTTTGTTGGAAAAATTTATAATGTGTATTCTCTGCATTTGTTTATGTCGTCCTCCTTTGTAATACCTTTCCACTTTTGGTTTTAACATTATTTTCAAAAAAATTTTTTTTTTACTTTCTAGAAGAGGTGATTTATTTCCCCATAGTCTGTGGTTTAATACTATAGCCAATATAAACCAGATAGTAGAAAGTATAGTATTTGGGAATGCTTTTGTTTTTTCATGTTTGCAGAGATTGAAAGATTGCCTGAATTGTACTCACAGCGTGCTCTTATCCCTTTCACCCTTATCTCTTTTCTGCATTTCCTCATTTGTCATGGAAGGTTCTTCACTTATTTGTTCTGTTAAGCAAGACTTTTCCTGTCACACTGTTTACTCTGGGAGAGTTTGGGGTTTTCTCTGCTCCTTCATCCTTGCAAATTTCCTTTTGTATTTCCCACTTTCCCCTTCCCTGCAGTAATTGTGACGGGGGGTGAACCCATCACTCTCAGCCCCTCTTGAGTGACTGCTTCCAACTGCAATGCACCTTTCTGGCAAGGAGGGGGCTAGTGAGTCACAAGTCCTGCAAGCTTAGCCCCAGAGATCTGGTGGGTATTTTTCCAAGGTTGCTGTTTTCTGACTTCAGGGAATACAGACTGTGTCCAACTCTCTGTTTGGGTCTTTGGGGTCTGGTGTAAATGCAAATCAACCTTTCTCTTCTGTCTCACTTGAGTGCAACTTGTTACAAGAGGCAGTAATACCACAGTGACCTGATTTCATTAAGTAACTGTGAGCAGGTTAAGTAAACCTGAATGATGGCCACTCTGTTCCTTGAAAGAATATATACTTTTTAATTTGTAATACTTGATGCTGATAACTGGGCATAGTTTTCATCATTTGTTTAGTAGACTAGAAAGTAATTCAATATTACAGAATATACTCTGACTGTATCTAGTTCATCTCTATTGGAAATCTAATTGAGGCCATTGATTCATAAGACAGAATCCTATATGATCCTGGGTCTGTGAAATGCTCCCCCTCAAAAAAAATCATAGACTAGTGATGGAGAAAGACACAATTGGACTCCATTGGCTACAGCATCTTTCTTTTTTAAACTTACCAGGTTCGTCACTTCCTAATTAATGTAATAATACTAATGGAAGTAATCCATGTATATTTAACTGACTTCTTGTCCATTCTCTTGTTCTGTCTTCGTTGCTTGCATGTATGCTTCATATTTGAAATAGTCATAGCTTTTGGTTCCTTCTAAGTAGTTATCTTTGTTTATGTTTTGAGTAACACTTTCCCTTTTTTTTGCCTATGTACAACAACATTTTACTATATTTCATAGTTCAATGATAGTGGTGTTCCAAAGTAAATATATTAACAGTACTCTTCAAACTGATATCTACTAATATTATCTTCTGTGAACAAAAGAGAATAATTCTTGACATATTCCATGCTTGTGCACAAGTCATTGACATTTGTGACAGATGGAAAAAAAATTTATCGTATATAGTGAAAACAAATCGAAACCTGCAAATGAGACTTAAGCTGAGAATAACTTACATCTAATAGTTATAATTCAAGCCATAGAAATATCAACAGGCACAGGTTCTAGGTTGGAGTAGAAAACAGAGGGCAGATATGTATTTTAACATAAATGGGATCACTTTAATAAAAAATTAAATAGCAGATGTTAATCCCCCCAAAGTGATTTTTCATTGAAAATTTGTAACAAGTTCTGTTGCTTCCTAAAGGCTACCTGAACACATCATGAAAATTCTATAGATCAGAGTGCAATGAAGTACAAGTGAGTAATAACCACTGACTAGAGAAACTTGTAGAATAAATCTATTTAATTGCATATTTAAGATGAGCTTTGCTCCTGTGTGGGGGGAACAGAGCCCAGTGCCCTATCGCAAGCCCACCAGTGCCAGTGTCAGTGAGCTGTGTGAGTTGTCTCTATGGGTTGTAAATTGGATCCCCTCAGTGACCAGTTAATGTTTTCTGTATTTACGGCAGTATTTCTGTTTTTCACAGCCACCAGGGCACTTTGGCAACATAAAAATTTAAAAATAATTTTTAGCAATCATACCGTGCCAATTTTTTATAGTTAAAGGGGCTCATTTAAATTGGAAAACCTGCTAGTCTGAAATTTTCATCTGAAGGATTACCACCAGCCAGAGCTACTTGTCTGATGAGGGTTTCACATGGCTTATCTAATGTGAAATCTCCATGTGGTATATAGTTTCATTAAACGGTGATCAAGAATACATTAGTTCAAAACAAGAAAAGGCAATGGAGCTTAATCCGCCAGGCATCTTGGCGCAACAACTTTAAAAGAGTTATTGAAGTGAAACAATTTGAGAATTAAAAGTCTTCCACTTATACAAGACTCCTGTCAAAAGCTTAAAAGTCAGCCTTTCCATTTGCTGTTTCTGTTTGTATACCAGGAAAAAAAATGCCCCTGAAACAATATTTTGAATGTTGTAGAGGCAATAAAATGCATATATCAGTGAAATAACCTAATCCATTAAAAAATAGATTTATCAAGATAGAGAAAATAAAGCAACTGGTAGATAATGCTGAAGTAAACAGAGAAATGAATTCTTTAGAGAGAAAAAGCATGAGAAACAAGTGTCTGTGTGAGATAATGAAAACTGGAAATAATATGGCTTGTATTTGAGTTTTAAAAACAATAGCATTAGCTCCTCCTGTTTGAGAATTGATCATTAAATCAAATGTTCACATTGCAAATATACTATTTGAACATGCATTAGGATATATTTACAATTCATATATGTATCTACAGTGATGTTAATAATTTTACATTTTAATATACAGAAATTAACAAGTATATTAAATTATTTTAGAATTGTATTCTTTCTGTACACCATGGCAATATATAATAGAGCAGTAACTATTGAAACAAATATTCATAAGATTAATTTGATGTGTAGTGTTGACACTGATGGGGGAAGCCTTTCACATAGATTCTTGTGATCCAACTAGTCATTTTCATCCATTAGCACTTGATGAAAAATGTATTAGCTTATGTCAGGAAATCTCAAATCCCAGCTTCAAAGATTTGAAAGATTCCTAGGGTGCTTCAGCACAAGGTATAAAGAGTGATATTTTCAAAGTATCACTTCAAATATATTTATAAGAAAGATTCTGAAATTTGTTATATTGGACTATGGTTAAAAAGACAAATTTGTCATTTAATTTCTCAAAATTTAATTTTACTTAGTACTTTACAAATATTGCAATAGCTTGAATTTAATAGATTGGCTTCTGGAAGTATCTACCACTAAATCTTATTTTTCTACTTGTTATTCAGCTTGGATTTAAAGATACCATAAAGTGCATACTTCCCTACATTTTTCCACCAGCATATTTCAACCTTAATCTTGAAGGAACTGTGTCTAATGGTGTAAAGATATTTCAGGTTGTGTGTTATTTAATCTGAGTTCTCTTGTGAAAAGTGATATATTCCATGATAAAAACTGAGAGTTATAAACTTTTTTTTTTAAATGTCAAGCAATATGTGTCAGCTGTTTTGCATTTTTGCTGTTTTTCTTGCAAGTCACAATGACACAAACCCCCCAAATTCTGTGGCTTCTTATGTTTCTCTTGTAGATAAGCTTCAAATTTTGAACATTTCTATTGTAGTATAAGATGCTGCAATTATAATACTGCCTTCTTAGCTGATGTGGTATTTGCCACTAAAGAATATTATAGCTTAGGAATTTCATGAGCAG